>NW_027259126.1:20000-30000 GCF_045791955.1 Oncorhynchus clarkii lewisi | reverse complement strand
CTTTCTTTCTCTCTCTTTCTCTTTCTCTCTCTTTCTTTCTCTTGATCTCTCGCTTTCTCTCTTTCTTTCACTTTCTTTCTCTTTCTCTCTTTCTTTCTCTTGTTCTCTCACTTTCTTTCTCTCTTTCTCTCTCTTTCTTTCTTTCTCTCTCTCTCTGTCTCTCTTTCTCTCTCGCTTTCTCTCTCTCTTTCTCTCGCTCTTTCTCTTTCTCTCTCTCTTTCTCTCGCTTTCTTTCTTTCTCTCTCTTTCTTTCTCTTGTTCTCTCACTTTCTTTCTCTTTCTCTCTCTTTCTCTCGCTTTCTTTCATTCTCTCTCTCTCTCTTGTTCTCTCGCTTTCTCTCTCTCTTTCCTTCTCTCTTTCTCTCTCTTTCTTTCTCTCTTTCTTTCTTTCTCTCGCTTTCTTTCTCTCTCTTTCTCTCTTGTTCTCTCGCTTTCTCTCTCTCTTTCCTTCTCTCTTTCTCTCTCTTTCTCTTTCTATTTCTTTCTCTTTCTCTTGTTCTCTCTCTTTCTCTCTTTTTTTCTTTCTCTCTCTCTCCTCTCTCTTTCTCTTGTTCTCTCGCTTTTTTTCTTTCTCTCTCTCTCGCTTTCTTTCTCTCTTTCTCTCGCTTTCTTTCTCTTTCTCTTGTTCTCTCGCTTTCTTTCTTTCTCTTTCTCTCTCTCTCTCTTGTTCTCTCGCTTTCTCTCTTCCTCTTTCTCTTGTTCTCTCGCTTTCTTTCTTTCTCTTTCTCTCTCTCTCTTGTTCTCTCGCTTTCTCTCTTCCTCTCTCTCTCTCTTTCTTTCTCTTTCTCTTGTTCTCTCGCTCTCTCTCTCTTTCTCTCGCTTTCTTTCTCTCTCTCTCGTTCTCTCTCTTTCTTTCTTTCTCTTTCTCTCTCTTTCTTTCTCTTTCTCTTGTTCTCTCGCTTTCTTTCTCTCTTTCTTTCTCTTTCTCTTGTTCTCTCTCTTTCTTTCTCTTGTTCTCTCACTTTCTTTCTCTCTCTCTTTCTTTCTCTTGTTCTCTCGCTTTCTTTCTTTCTCTTTTCTCTCTCTCGCTCTCTCTCTTTCTATTTCTTTCTCTTGTTCTCTCGCTTTCTTTCTCTCTCTTTCTCTCGCTCTTTCTTTCTCTTTCTCTCTCTTTCTTTCTCTCTCTCTTTCCCTCGCTTTCTTTCTCTCTCTTTCTCTCTTGTTCTCTCGCTTTCTCTCTTTCTTTCTTTCTCTCTTTCTTTCTTTCTCTCGTTTTCTTTCATTCTCTCTCTTTCTCTTGTTCTCTCTCTTTCTCTCTCTCTCTCTCTTTTCTCTCTCTCTCGCTTTCTTTCTCTCTCTCGCTTTCTCTCTCTCTTTCTTTCTCTCTTTTTTTCTTTCTCTTTCTCTCTTTCTTTCTTTCTCATTCTCTCCCTTTTTCTTTCTTTCTCTCTCTTTCTCTTTCTCTTGTTCTCTCGCTTTCTTTCTCTCTCTCTTCTCTTTCTCTTGTTCTCTCGCTTTCTTTCTCTCTCTCTCTTTCTCTCGCTTTCTTTCTCTTCTCTCTTTCTCTCTCTTTCTCTTTCTCTTTCTCTCTCTTTCTTTCTCTCTCTCTTTCTTTCTCTTGTTCTCTTTCTTTCTTTCTCTTTCTCTCTTTCTTTCTCTCTCTCTTTCTTTCTCATTCTCTCCCTCTTGTTCTCTCGCTTTCTTTCTCTCTTTCTTTCTCATTCTCTCCCTTTTTCTCTCGCTCTCTTTCTCTTTCTTTCTCTCGCTTTCTTTCTCTCTCTCTTTCTCTCGCTTTCTTTCTCTCGCTTTCTTTCTCTTTCTCTCTCTCTCTCTATCTTTCTCTCTCTTTCTTTCTCTTTCTCTCGCTTTCTTTCTCTCTCTCTTTCTTTCTTTCTCTTGTTCTCTCACTTTCTTTCTCTCTCTCTCTTTCATTCTCTTTCTTTCTCTTGTTCTCTCGCTCTCTCTCTCTTTCTCTCGCTTTCTTTCTCTCTCTCTCGTTCTCTCTCTTTCTTTCTTTCTCTTTCTCTTGTTCTCTCGCTTTCTTTCTCTCTCTCTTTCTATTTCTTTCTCTTTCTCTGTCTTTCTCTTGTTCTCTCGCTTTCTTTCTCTCTCTCTTTCTATTTCTTTCTCTTTCTCTGTCTTTCTCTTGTTCTCGCACTTTCTCTCTCTCTCGTTCTCTCGCTTTCTTTCTCTTGTTCTCTCGCTTTCTCTCTCTCTCTCTTTCTCTCTCTTGTTCTTTCTCTTGTTCTCTCGCTTTCTCTTTCTCTCTCTTTCTCTCTCTCTTGCTCTCTTTCTCTCGCTTTCTTTCTTTCTCTCTCTTTCTTTCTCTTTCTCTTGTTCTCTCGCTTTCTTTCTCTCTCTCTTTCTTTCTCTCTCTTTCTTTCTCTTGTTCTCTCACTTTCTTTCTCTCTCTCTTTCTTTCTCTTGTTCTCTCGCTTTCTTTCTCTCTCTCTTTCTCTTGTTCTCTCGCTTTCTTTCTCTCTTTCCCTTTCTCTCTCTTTCTCATTCTCTCCCTTTTTCTCTCTTTCTCTTGTTCTCTCGCTTTCTTTCTCTCTCTCGCTTTCTCTCTTTCTCTTTCTCTTTCTCGCTTTCTTTCTCTTTCTCTTTCTTTCTCTCTTTCTTTCTCATTCTCTCCCTCTTGTTCTCTCGCTTGCTTTCTCTCTCTCTTTCTTTCTCTTTCTCTTGTTCTCTCGCTTTCTTTTTCTCTTTCTCTCTCTTTCTTTCTCTCTCATTCTTTCTCTTTCTCTTGTTCTCTCGCTTTCTTTCTCTCTCACGCTTTCTCTCTTTCTTTCTCTCTCTCTCTCTTGTTCTCTCGCTTTCTTTCTCTCTCTCGCTTTCTCTCTCTTTCTCTCGCTTTCTTTCGCTCTCTCTCTTTCTCTTTCTCTTGTTCTCTCACTTTCTTTCTCTCTCTTGTTCTCTCGCTTTCTTTCTCTCTTTCCCTCCCCTTTTCTCTCTTTCTCTTGTTCTCTCTCTTTCTTTATCATTCTCTCCCTTTTTCTCTCTTTCCTTCTTTCTCTCCCTTTTTTTTCTTTTGATAGACATAGTGAATGCACTATGTCTATCAAAATGCAGGCAGGGTATGGGTATACACTTTTAGGGTGATTTTAACCACTTCCGGTTGCTTCAGGAAGCTTAGAATTGACACAGGTAGACCTCATAGTGGTCTGATGGACTTTCATAGAAGACAGGTTCATAAGACATTCATAACCCACATAGGCTTCAGGTTGAATTTAGAGGTGCAGGCAATGTATTCCTATGGGGAGAGAAGTCAAAGCAAGCTGTTTGAAGTAAACACCTTCTTTTTACTGTGAAGGGTTAATGCCACACGGTCAAGGTTAGGCTTGCACGGATCGGGAGGACCTCAGGAACGTACCTGAGGTCGAATTGTGCTTCTCACCATAACGGTTCTCTCACTGCCACCCAAAATCAAATGACATTGTGGGGCAGGCTTCATTTTGGGCCTTCTTTTTTTCAAGGTCGCTGCACTCAGAACGAGCTACGGTCAAGCGGGGCGTCTCGTTGAACTCGGCACAGTCTGGAGACTATGGTGATGCCATTTTTTGTGTTGATTTCAGAATGCCATTTTGGTGATGGTCCCTCTCCGTTTAAACATATTGCAAATGTACAAAAGTCAACTAGCAAGTCAGTGTCCTTTAGTCAATTAGATGTCATTATGACACCAAACTGATATTAATTGACACCAAACCCACTTTTTCCTACTCATTTAGAAGCCAACTATCACATATGTCAGAGCAGGCCCATAATTCACAGCTCCTTCAGTTTAAAACATAATAAAAAGGTAAAACACATAGTTACGTTCTAGCTGCGGGTCCAGTTCGGACATTATGTGAAGGCCTATGTGAGGCGACCCCGAATCCCGAGTTTCGGCTCGATAGGTCCTTCGGTGCCCGAGCAAAACCCTAATTGGTGCTGAAAATCCACTTTTTTACATGCCTTGCTACGGGGTCCTTGAATGAGCTAGCGGACAGAAACGTTGGGGTCCGTCTCTATGGGCCGAGCCGGTTTCAATGAACCTAGCCTTGCGTCTCTGAGACTTTTCCAAATGTCGTCATTTTCGTAATGGTCAAAATGAATTGAAGTCATTGCAAATGTACGAGGCTGTTTCTCGGTCCGAGAACCTTCTAGAGCCACCTAACTCACCACGCACTATCGACCGGAGGTCTAGAACAGGTTTGTAAAGTTTCGGAACTCTAGGTCTGACGGTTCTTTTTTAGCTCGAACAAAGCTAACTATTGCAGCCACTGTCTGTCTCTACGCACCCCAATACGTCCCTCCTTCCAAGTTGTGTTTTAGTGAGATTTAGTTTTCCTTTGAAATTTTATGGGAAAAATTACTGATTTACAGTTCATGGGGGTTGCCTAATCACACATATGAAGTTTTGGACAGATCTGACTTTTTAACCCTTCGAAACAGCCCCTGAGACACCAATTATGTATGGCACTTCCGGTTGGCACAGGAAGCTATAAGTCAACACATATCCTCATTGGGGTATTATCTTACAGAATCCTGAGTTTTAAGTCTTTACGTTAAGAATTGACTGATTTACACAGGGTTGAATGCACTATGTCTATCAAACTGCAGGCAGGGTATGGATATACACTTTTAGGGGGATTTTAACCACTTCCGGTTGGTCCAGGAAGCTTAGAATCAACACAGGTAGACCTCATAGTGGCCTGATGGACTGTTACAGAAGACAGGTTCATACGGCATTCATAACCCATATTCAGGTTGAATTTAGGGGTGCAGGCAATGTATTCCTATGGGGAGAGAAATCAATGCAAACTGTTTGATGTAAACACCTTCTTTTAACTGTTAAGGGTTAATGCCACACGGTCAAGGTTAGGCTTGCACAGATCGGGGGACCTTAGGAACATTCCTGTGGTGGAATTGTCCTTCTAAACCTAACTGTTCCGCCGCTGTCACCCAAAAGCAAATGATGTTGTGGTGCAGGCTTCATTTTGGGCCTAATTTTCTAATGGTCGCTGCGCTTAGACCGAGCGAGCTACGGTCAAGCGGGATATCTCGTTGAACTCGGCACGGCCTAGGGATTATGGTAATGCCATTTCCTGCTCTCTGTGTCTATAAGCACCGCACTTTGTCACTCCATCCTTGCTGTTTGTGTGTGTGAGAGCTTTTCTTTGACATCTGTTGGGAGAAATGACTGACTTACAGTTTATGGGGGTTGCCTAATCACACATATGAAGTTTTGAAAAGATCTGACATTTGTCCGACAAAGTTCATTTGATGACTTCCCGGTAGGTCCGGCCCTACCGCACGGCCCGACGCCGACTGCAAATTTTACAAACGTTTTCGGACGTCTAGTAAGGGACCGTACATTTCCAATATGGACTTTCTCACTAAGCATACACAAAATGTAAAAATGTTCCCTTAAGGTATGGAAGGTAATCGATAAGGATGGGAAAATTTGGGATTGCATGTTGCCGTATCTGATGTTTGCCATTAGAGAGGTTCCTCAAGCCTCGCTGGGGTTTTCTCCCTTTGAGCTGGTATATGGGAGACATCCCCGGGGAATCTTAGACATCGCCCAGGAAACCTGGGAGCACCAATCCACCCCGTATACTAGTGTCATAGAGCACGTCACGGCAATGCAAGACAGGATAGCCACAGTCATGCCCATCGTCAGAGAGCACATGAGACAAGCACAGGAGCACCAGCGGCACACTTATAACCGGCAGGCTACCCTGAGGGAATTTCAACCGGGAGATAAGGTGTTAGTGCTGAAAGGACCATATGAAGTACTGGAGAGAATAGGAGAAGTCAATTATCGGATCCGACAGCCAGGTCGACGGCCCCAGGAACAGGATTTATCACATAAACCTGTTAAAAGCATGGAGAGAGAGAGAAACACTAATGGTCACATACCCCACACACACTCAGGAGACAGCCAAAGTAAATATTTCACCCACTCTGTCCCCAGCACAAGTACAGGAAGTAAAGACCCTGATCCAGAAAAACAGAGATGTGTTTTCAGAGGTACCTGGCCGAACTGAGGTTACGGCTCATGATATCGTTTCCCTACCAGGGAGAAAAGTGAGCATGAGGCCATATCGGGTACCCGAGGCTCGACAGGCCGCAATTAGAGCAGACACTGAGAAAATGTTGACAGCTGGAGTGATCGAAGAGTCACATAGTGAGTGGTCTAGCCCAATTGTGATGGTCTCCAAGCCCGATGGGTCTTTGCGGTTCTGTAACGACTTTCGGAAGGTAAATGAAATCTCCAAGTTTGATGCCTACCCCATGCCCCGAGTAGTTGAACTACTGGAGAAAATTGGTAATGCTCGGTACATTACGACCCTTGATCTGACAAAAGGGTACTGGCAAATTCCTCTGACCCCAGGGCCAAAGAAAAGACAGCCTTTGCAACACCTGACGGTTTGTTTCAATACACCGTCATGCCATTCGGCTTACACGGGGCCCCAGCCACCTTTCAACGGCTCATGGACAAAGTCCTAAAACCGCACAAAGCATACGCCGCAGTTTATTTAGATGACGTGGGGATCTACAGCCCAGATTGGGAATCCCACTTACCCCGGGTACAGGCAGTGTTAGACGCCCTTAGAAAGGCAGGGCTCACGGCAAACCCTGCCAAGTGTTATGTGGGGTCAGAGGAAACAGAGTATCTGGGGTACACTGTGGGAAGAGGGTTAATCAAACCCCAACGTAAGAAGGTGAAGGCAATTAGAGAATGGCCGAAACCAGTAAATAAGAGGCAGGTTCGAGCCTTCCTAGGGCTGACCGGTTACTACCGGAAGTTCATCCCAAGTTATGCCACAGTGGCCGCCCCACTTACCGACATGACTAGAGCCAGAGGGCCAAACATGGTCAAATGGGATGAAAGGGCCACCAAAGCATTTAGGACATTACAGGAGGCTCTCTGCTGTAATCCAGTGCTGGTGGTTCCCGACTTTGAGAGAGAGTTTGTGGTTCAGACGGATGCCTCAGAGGTCGGCTTGGGAGCAGTGCTATCCCAAGAGGTAGAAGGGGTGGAACACCCCATCCAGTTTTTAAGCAGGAAGCTGGAACCACGGGAAACCAACTACTCAGTCGTTGAGAAAGAGGCGCTGGCAGTAAAGTGGGCTCTAGAAAGCCTGAAATACTACCTGCTGGGGCGCCACTTCACCCTCGTCAGTGACCATGCCCCACTCACCTGGATGCATAGGGCTAAAGAGAAGAACGCTCGGGTGATGCGGTGGTTTTTGAGTCTCCAACCGTTTCATTTTGACTTGAAACACAGAGCAGGGAAGGAAATGGGAAACGTGGATGGGTTATCCCGCATGCACGCATATTTTGCTGCGGTAGCCCGACCTAGGGGGTCGGATCTAGGGGGAGAGATGTGTGGCAAAGAAGGGGGTCGAGTGATAAATGGCAGATATGTGAGAGCAGAACTAATAAACGGGCTCTGCTCGATCACTAAAATGGCCACCCCTGTCAGAACTACAGATCACAAAATGGCCGACCGCCAAAACTACAAGTCCCAGAAGCAAGGGGAACCCTCAGAAGGTGGAGTCGACCCACAGATAAAGGGTCAAGAAAAACCAGGAAGAGGAAGAGAGAGTGCTGGAAGGATCTATGAACAATAGAGAAAGAGACAATAGAGATTGGCTGGATTTAATGTGTATGAGCTGGATTGTTTTGGACTTACCTGTTGGTGTTTGGACCTGGACCTACCGAGAACCCGATTCGACCCTGCTATCCTTGACCTCGCCTACGGCCGGGGTGGACCAGGACGGAGAAACAAACAGGTACTGTCCTGTTCGAAAGAACTCTCATTGTTGGGTGATTTGGTGACAGTTTACCACTTAATTTATGACAAACGCTCCTAACCTTGAAGAGGTTTGCCACAACACATACATACATACATACATACATGCATACATACATACACATGCACATACATATACATACATACACACACGCGCACACACACACACACACACACACACACACACACACACACACACACACACACACACACACACACACACTATTACATGTGTGTGTGCGCGTGTGTGCGTGCCCGTGTGTGAATTAAAGGGACTGTCTAGCTCAGTAGTCTGCATATTAGTAGTTTCCTATCTCTGATTGTTCTAGGGGTCTTCTGCCAGAGGTTACCTCAGCATATGTAGGCTGATGATCTGACTGATACATGGTGTGGACTGCATCATGTAGTCTACTTCCCTGAAGGGCAGTGTTCTGACCGACCCTGGAGTAGTGGTCAGAGCTGTGTTGTGATGGGCTGGGTCTAGTAGAGCTGTGTTGTGATGGGCCGGGTGTAGTAGAGCTGTGTTGTGATGGGCCAGGTCTAGTAGAGCTGTGTTGTGATGGGCCAGGTCTAGTAGAGCTGTGTTGGGATGGGCTGGGTCTAGTAGAGCTGTGTTGTGATGGGCCGGGTCTAGTAGAGCTGTGTTGTGATGGGCCAGGTCTAGTAGAGCTGTGCTGTGTTGGGCCTGGTCTAGTAGAGCTGTGCTGTAATAAGCCATGTCTGGCTCTTTTCTCCTCGGGATGGTGGAGGTACTGTTGTTTCAGAAGGTGGGGCGGGAGACCTTTGTTGCTGGGGTGATGGGTGTGTGGGTCCCTGCCAAGTGTTGCATCTTTTAGGTCCTTGGCAAAGGTTCTGATACTGTCCTGATCAAGATGTATATTATCATATAAGTGTTGACATGTCAGAGTGGGGTGGTGAGCCGTTCTGACGTTGAGCAGTGAGGCACAGTCCACAGTGATCTGTTGATTTATTTTGTCGATCAACTTTCCTGGGAAGTCTTTTCTTGGTAGGAGGGTGGACACAACTATATTGGTTGTTGGGAACATAGCCTGTGCCAGTTCTGCAACACTTCTCACTGCCCCAGATACATTTTCACCTTTGGCATGAATGTCGTTTGTGCCAGTGTGGATGATGATGTTGTCAGGGGTGTCAATCCTGCTCTGACTGAGTAGCTGCATTGCACTCTCAGTTGTAGGACACCAGAATTTATACACCTGGTGTCTAGGGAATAATCTTTCCTGGACTAAGAACTTCCCATTTGAATCAATTAGGATTGCAGTTGTGGGTGATTGTCTGGGTGGAGCAGACTGGGAGGCTGGTATTCTGACCTGGGCTGGAGCAGACTGGGAGGCTGGTAGGTTAACCTGGGCTGGAGCAGACTGGGAGGCTGGTATTCTGACCTGGGCTGGAGCAGACTGGGAGGCTGGTAGGTTGACCTGGGCTGGAGCAGACTGAGAGGCTGGTAGGTTCACCTGGGCTGGAGCAGACTGGTAGGCTGGTGCAGTGTCTTCCGGCTGTGTAGTGGAGGCCATGCTGGTCTCAGGTTCTGCTTGTGTTGTACCAAGCTGGTGGACATGTTCTCTAGATGCAGAGGACACAATGACTCTCTGCCGGTTGAGGGTGTCAATGTACCTCTCTTTTTGTTCGAGCTCCTTTCTTGTTGTGCTCAGATGGTCTCTGAGGTCATCATTTGTCTGACTCAGCTTGTCCATTCTGCTTTCTAATTTAGCTATAGATGCTCTGCTCTCCTCCCTGAACTGTTTCATCTCTTATTTGAGTTTCTGGACAGTGTCCTCCTCTTGAAGCTTGTTCTCTCTGAGTTCTATGACCTCTGGTTCGACTAGAGAGAGGGTGTTGTGGAAACGTTGCATAGCAGGTGTTCTTATTGAAATTGACATGTCCTTGACTCTGTCTGCTGCAGGTGAGGTAGGTAAAGGGACATTGAGGGCTTCCTGCTGGGTCACAGAGACCATTGGGGTCTGCTTTTCTCCATCTCCCTCCTTGACTTTTTCCTCATTTTCTGAGATGATGTCAGCGTCTGCTTTTAGGGTAGCAAACCTATTCTCAAAAGCCTGGAGGCTTGAATTATTGCCTTGTATCAATACAGTTCCATTATTATATAAGTTTACTGTTTGATATGTGTTGCTCTGGTCAGCTTCTTCAAAAATGCTGATCTGACATCCTTGGCTGATGGCCCTCTTTTTTGAGAAAGGGAAATGATTGCAAATAACCTTTTTCCATATGTTCCCTCGATTG
>NW_027259126.1:12500-15000 GCF_045791955.1 Oncorhynchus clarkii lewisi | reverse complement strand
TAAATGAGTTTCTGGATCAGACTTTTGGGAAATCTGTCAAATTGGCAGATTATTTTGATGTTGATAAGTTTGTGAGGTCAGCTGTGATGTTACAGAAGACGGTGGGGTTAGACCAATTGAGTGAGAAGAAGCGGTTTCGCTTGAGGAAATTTATTACTGCTGTTGCAGCAGCAAAAGGTGGTGGGAAACGTGTTCAGGTTAAGAGAAGAAAGAAAAATAATGATGAGGGTGTCATGCTTCATAGGGTGTCTTTTTTCTCGTTGGTTTCTCTGTGGTTTCTTCTGCTTTTCTTTTCTCTTTTCTATATGGAGGTACTAAGGGTAGGTTCTCTCAATATTAATGGGGGAAGGGACAGGAATAAGAGGGCTTGGGTACTAGAAGTAATAAAACAGAAAAGGCTTAATGTAGTTTTCCTACAGGAGACACATAGTGATGAGGAAAATGAGGTTGACTGGGGTATGTGGTGGGAGGGGCAGCATGTACTCAGTCATGGTACTAATTTCAGTGCTGGGGTGGCCATCTTGTTTTCCTCAGGCTTAGGGGTGACTGTGGTATCTACAACAGAGATTGTCAAGGGTCGGGTTTTATTGGTCAAGGTGGATGTTATGGGGTTTCTGTTTGTTTTTTTGAATGTTTATGCTCCGAATGAGGGTACAGAGCGTATTGCTATATTTGATCAAATAAAGGAAACCTTAAGACAGTGTGACCAAGAGGGGTGTATGGTTTTAGGGGGTGACTGGAACTGTACAGTGGATTTTACTGTTGATCGCACCGCTGAAGAACCTCACCTGCGGTCAGCCACTTGCCTGTCTGGCCTATTAACTGAGTTTGAGCTTTCTGATGTGTGGAGAGTAAGGAATGCAAAAGTTAGGCAGTACACATGGCTAAAAATGAATGAAGGTCGTGTCAGTGCAGCAAGGTTAGACAGGTTGTATGTATCTGATCACTACTGTAGTAGGGTTGGAAAGTGTGCCATTACTCCTGTGGGTTTCTCTGATCATCATATTGTTACTGTTGATATTCACTTGTCCTGTCCACGACGGTCATCGCCTTACTGGTATTTTAATGTTAAATTGTTACATGATGTCATGTTTTGTGACAGGTTTTTGTTGTTTTGGGAAAAATGGAGGGGTATAAAAGGGAATTTTGAGTCCTTGAGACAATGGTGGGAGGTTGGGAAGGCCCAAATACGAGTTTTTTGTCAACAGTATACTGCTCTGTCTCAAATTGAGGTTAAAGAGACTATCAAGGCCCTTGAACAGGACATCAAATCTACTGAATTGAAGCTGCTCACTCAGAACGACCCTGGACTAGTCATGAACTTACAGGACAAGAGACATGAACTGAGGTCGTTTCTGCATGAAAGAGTGAAGGGTGCCTTGATTAGGTCTCGTTTCGCTTCCCTCAAGGATATGGATGCTCCTAGCGCTTTTTTTTTCAACCTAGGACAGTCGAAATTTCAACGCAAACAGATGGTCTGCCTTCGTCTCCCTGATGGGAAGGTGACCACGAATGATATTGAAATGCGTCAACATGCCGTGGATTTTTACCCATCCCTTTATAAGGCGGAGGATTGTGACTCTTTATGTACTGAACAGTTGTTACACGGTCTTCCTCAATTGGGACCTGAGCAGAGAGTCGCATTGGACGCTGATATTACACTGCAAGAGCTGTCCACAGCAGTTATGCAGCTCTCAACAGGCCGAGCCCCTGGCATCGATGGTTTACCATCTGAGTTTTACAAGCACTTTTGGGGGTCTATTGGGGAGGATTTTTATGAAGTGGTGTGTGAATCTTTTCATGAGGGTTCTCTTCCTGTATCCTGTCAACGTGCGGTGCTTTCACTGTTGCCAAAAAAGGGGGATTTGGCTCTCATAAAAAATTGGAGACCTGTTGCCTTGCTGTGCGCAGAATACAAAATTGTTTCTAAATGTCTCTCAAACAGGTTGAAAGACTATCTGGGATTGTTGATCCACAAGGACCAGTCCTACTGTGTACCTGATCGCTCTATTGTTGACAACTTGTTTCTGATAAGAGATGTTTTAGACATTTGTAAACTGTCTGCTGTAAATGTGGGTTTACTTTCGTTGGATCAGGAGAAGGCTTTTGATCGTGTGGACCACCAGTACTTGTTTAAAACAATGAAAGCCTTTGGGTTTGAGGATGTTTTTCTGTCTTGGGTGAATTTACTGTATGCTGGAGCCTTGTGTATGGTGAAGGTTGGTGGTGGTTTGAGTTGCCCCATCCCTGTCGAAAGGGGCATCAGGCAGGGATGCCCAATTTCAGGGCAGTTATATAGTCTGGCGATTGAACCAATGCTTTGTTTTTTAAGAGCGAAGCTTACTGGTTTCTCTGTGCCAGGTGTAATGAAGGGTCCTACGATAGCACTGTCTGCGTATGCAGATGACGTGATCGTTTTTATTACAGGGGGTGAGGATGTTAAGGTTCTCTCAAACACTTTAAAGGTGTATGAGGGGGCCTCCTCAGCTAGAGTCAATTG
>NW_027259126.1:2500-7500 GCF_045791955.1 Oncorhynchus clarkii lewisi | reverse complement strand
TGTAGGGTTTCAATTGGATGTTTGTCCCACATTTTAAAATCCAGTTTATTGAGTGGCCCCCAAACCTCACTTCCATAAAGTGCTATTGGTAGGATTACACTGTCAAATATTTTAGTCCAAATTCTAATTGGGATGTTGATTTTGAATAATTTCATTTTTATTGCATACATTGCTCTGCGGGCTTTTTCTTTGAGTGCCTTCACTGCCATATTAAAGTTTCCCGATGCAGATATGGTCAGACCAAGGTAGGTGTAATTTTTTGTGTGTTCAATTAAGGTGTTGTTCAGGGTGAATTTACATTTTTGTTTCTGACATCTGGGTTTTTTTTGGAAAATCATGATTTTAGTTTTTTGGAAATTTACTGCCAGGGCCCAATTATGGCAATATTGCTCCAGAATATTAATGTTTTGTTGAAGACCTTCTTTGGTTGGTGATAGAAGTACCAAGTCATCAGCATATAGCAGGTATTTCACCTCTGTGTCAAATAGTGTGAGTCCTGGGGCTGGAGATTGGTCCAACATGTCTGCTAATTCATTGATATAAATGTTGAAAAGATTTGGACTCAAATTGCAGCCTTGTCTCACACCTCGACATTGTGAAAAAAATTCTGTTCTTTGGTTTTTGATTTTTATTGCACACTTATTTTCTGTGTACATACATTTTATTAAGTCATACACCTTACCACCAAGCCCACTTTGTAGAATTTTGTAGAATAGCCCTTCGTGCCAAATCGAATCAAATGCTTTTTTAAAGTCAATAAAGCAAGCAAAGATTTTGCCCTCTTTTTTTTGGTGGACGTGTTTATTAATTAGTGTGTGTAAGGTGTATATATGGTCAGTAGTGCGATGGTTAGGGAGAAAGCCAATTTGACATTTACTTATTACATTTTTTTCTTGAAGAAAGGTTTGAATTCTTGAATTCAAAATGCTACAGAAAATCTTTCCCAAGTTACTGTTGACGCAAATTCCCCTGTAATTATTGGGGTCTGATTTGTCTCCACTTTTGTGGATAGGGGAGATGAGCCCCTGGTTCCAGACATCAGGGAAGCAGCCAGAAGTTAAAACCATGTTGAACAATTTAAGCACAGCATTTTGCAACTCAGGTGTGCTGTTTTTCAGCATTTCATTTCTGATGTTGTCTACACCACAAGCCTTTTTTGATTTAATAGATTTTAGCTTTTCATTTAGTTCTTGTTGGGTTATTGGGTAATCTAATGGATTTTGGTTGTTTTTAATGACTGATTCCAGGATGTTCAATTTTTCTTTAATTTCTAATTGGTTCTGGTTTAAGTCTTTTTGTGGGATGTTTTTGTATAGATTATCAAAGTAAGTTTTCCAAATTCCTACATCTTGTATGGCTAATTCTTGTGGCTTTGTTGTGCTTAAATTGTTCCACATGTCCCAGAACTGATTTTGGTCAATTGCGTTTTCAATTTCATCAAGTGTCTTGTTGGTATAATTCAATTTCTTGCATTTCAGTGTTTGTTTATACTGTTTCAGAGTTTCAAAGTATTCATATCGTAGCTCTGGGTTGTTTTGCTGCTTATGTTTTTTGTTTGACATTTGTCTTAGGTGTTTTCTAATTGTTTTACATTCATTATCAAACCATTTGTCAGAAACATTTTGATTTTTGCTTCTGATGTTGCATTGCTTTGGTTTTCTCAAATTTGCTTTCGATGCTGCTTTTTGGAATATGCAGTTGATGTTTTGGGTAGCTGAATTGACACCATCTTTATTGTTTTGGTACTGTGAGTTATTGAAAAACTGTATAGAGTTCATCATTTCATTTGAGTTCAATGTTTCAATGAATGCCTCTGCACTGTTTGGAGCCCATCTGAACGATTGGTTTATGTTGTAAAGATTATTGGGCTGTTTTTTTGAATGAATATTGCCGGTTAATTTCTTCAGAAACACGTTGATCTGACTGTGATCTGACAATGGTGTCTGTGGTCTGACAGTGAATGCACTAATGGAGGAGGGGTCAATGTCAGTGATGGCATAATCGACTACACTTGTCCCAAGAGCTGAGCAGTAAGTAAACTGACCTAAAGAGTCCCCTCTGATTCTACCATTAAGCATGTACAGGCCTAAGGCTCGACAGAGATGTACTAACTCTTTTCCATTTTTGTTCAGTATTTGGTCAGGACTGTTTCTATTATTTATAATAGGGCTACTGTACAAGGAGGGGTGTCCAAATATGTGGTGGTTACCTCCCGCATCAGTGTAGTCAGGCTCAGAACCTGTTCTTGCATTGAAATCTCCACAAAGAAGCACTTTACCCTGCGCCTGAAATGTAATGATTTCTGTCTGGAGATTGTCAAAAAACTGATCATCATAATATGATGAATCTGAAGGAGGAGCATAAGCTGCACATATGTATACATCATTGTCACAATAGATTGTACCTTTGTTAAGTTTTAGCCAAATGTGAGTGGTACCTTTTTTCATTTCATTCAGTGCTAAGTCCTGCTTATGCCAAATGATGATTCCACCTGAGTCTCGGCCCCGTTTAACATTTTTATGTTTGATTGATGGTAGTAAACTTTCTCTATAGCCTGAGGGACACTGAGTATCTATGTCTCCACGACACCATGTTTCCAGTAGGATTATGATGTCCTGTCCCTTGATGTTTTTAATCAATTCTGGATTAGTTGTTTTATAACCAAAATGTGAAGAGTATAGGCCCTGGATATTCCAAGAGCTGATAGTTAATGATCTCATTTATAATAAGTGATATTCACTGGTTTGAGTAAAGTACATCGAAAAAAACAAAAAAAATAAAATACTATATATATATATATATACACATATACATACATACACACATACATACATTTATATATATATATATATATACATATACATATATACATATATATATACATACATACACATATACATATACATACACATATACATACATATACATATATATATATACATACATACACATACACATACATACATATATATACATACACATACATATACATACATACATACACACACACACACACACACACACATACACACACACACACATACATATATGTATATATATATATACATACACATACACATATATATACATATATACATATATACACATATATATATATATATATATACACATACATATATACACATACATGCACATACACATATACACACATACATACATACATACACACACACGCGCACACACACACACACACACACCATTACATATAATAATTATTATAATACCGGTGTCAATACATTTAGGAATATTTGTAAACAAATTAATAAGAATGGAATAAGATTGCACTGTACTTATTTTATGTGCAATCTGCAACCCTGTGTGTTTGTGTGTGTGTGTGTGTGCGTGTGCGTGCCCGTGTGTGAATTAAAGGGACTGTCTAGCTCAGTAGTCTGCATATTAGTTGCAGTAGTTGGCGCACCTCTCCTATCTCTGATTGTTCTAGGGGTCTTCTGCCAGAGGTTACCTCAGCATATGTAGGCTGACGATCTGATTGATACATGGTGTGGACTGCATCATGTGGTCTACTTCCCTGAAGGGCAGTGTTCTGACCGACCCTGGAGTAGTGGTCAGAGCTGTGTTGTGATGGGCTGGGTCTAGTAGAGCTGTGTTGTGATGGGACAGGTCTAGTAGAGCTGTGTTGTGATGGGCCGGGTCTAGTAGAGCTGTGTTGTGATGGGCCGGGTCTAGTAGAGCTGTGTTGTGATGGGCCGGGTCTAGTAGAGCTGTGTTGTGATGGGCCGGGTCTAGTAGAGCTGTGTTGGGATGGGCTGGGTCTAGTAGAGCTGTGTTGTGATGGGCCGGGTCTAGTAGAGCTGTGTTGTGATGGGCCGGGTCTAGTAGAGCTGTGCTGTGTTGGGCCTGGTCTAGTAGAGCTGTGCTGTAATAAGCCATGTCTGGCTCTTTTCTCCTCGGGATGGTGGAGGTACTGTTGTTTCAGAAGGTGGGGCGGGGGACCTTTGTTGCTGGGGTGATGGGTGTGTGGGTCCCTGCCAAGTGTTGCATCTTTTAGGTCCTTGGCAAAGGTTCTGATACTGTCCTGATCAAGATGTATATTATCATATAAGTGTTGACATGTCAGAGTGGGGTGGTGAGCCGTTCTGACGTTGAGCAGTGAGGCACAGTCCACAGTGATCTGTTGATTTATTTTGTCGATCAACTTTTCTGGGAAGTCTTTTCTTGGTAGGAGGGTGGACACAACTATATTGGTTGTTGGGAACATAGCCTGTGCCCGTTCTGCCACTCTTCTCACTGCCCCAGATACATTTTCACCTTTGGCATGAAGGTCGTTTGTGCCAGTGTGGATGATGATGTTGTCAGGGGTGTCAATCCTGGTCTGACTGAGTAGCTGCATTGCACTCTCAGTTGTAGGACACCAGAACTTATACACCTGGTGTCTAGGGAATAATCTTTCCTGGACTAAGAACTTCCCATTTGAATCAATTAGGATTGCAGTTGTGGGTGATTGTCTGGGTGGAGCAGACTGGGAGGCTGGTATTCTGACCTGGGCTGGAGCAGACTGGGAGGCTGGTAGGTTAACCTGGGCTGGAGCAGACTGGGAGGCTGGTATTCTGACCTGGGCTGGAGCAGACTGGGAGGCTGGTAGGTTGACCTGGGCTGGAGCAGACTGGGAGGCTGGTAGGTTAACCTGGGCTGGAGCAGACTGGGAGGCTGGTATTCTGACCTGGGCTGGAGCAGACTGGGAGGCTGGTAGGTTGACCTGGGCTGGAGCAGACTGAGAGGCTGGTAGGTTGACCTGGGCTGGAGCAGACTGGTAGGCTGGTGCAGTGTCATCCGGCTGTGTAGTGGAGGCCATGCTGGTCTCAGGTTCTGCTTGTGTTGTACCAAGCTGGTGGACATGTTCTCTAGATGCAGAGGACACAATGACTCTCTGCCGGTTGAGGGTGTCAATGTACCTCTCTTTTTGTTCGAGCTCCTTTCTTGTTGTGCTCAGATGGTCTCTGAGGTCATCATTTGTCTGA
>NW_027259125.1:32500-40360 GCF_045791955.1 Oncorhynchus clarkii lewisi | reverse complement strand
TATATAGTATGTATAGATATAGATGCATTATGTATAGATATAGATACATTATGTATATATATATAGATACATTATGTATAGATATAGATATGTTATGTATAGATATAGATATAGATAGATATAGATGCATTATGTATAGATATATATATAGAGATATCATATATACACATAATGTATCTATATTTATCTATCTATATATATCTATACATAATGTAACTATATATATATATATATATCTATATCTATACACAACATATCTATATCTATCTATATCTATACATAATGTATCTATCTATCTATATATATATATATATATATCTATATCTATACACAACATATCTATATCTATCTATATCTATACATAATGTATCTATCTATCTATATCTATACATAATGTATCTATATCTATACATAATATATCTATATCTATCTATCTATCTATCTATCTCTATACATAATGTATCTATATCTATCTATCTATCTATCTATCTATCTATCTATCTATCTATCTATCTATCTATCTATCTATATATATATATATATATATATATATATATACATACATAATGTATTTATATCTATGATAAATATATGTGTTAATGTGTGTGTGTGTGTGTGTGTGTGTGTGTGTGTGTATAACTCACTGTAGGTGCTGAGCAGTCCTTCAAACTGTGTGATGAGCCCAACCTCACAGAGCTGCAGCAGGAAGACTTTATCCTCCAGACCCGAGTACAGCTTCAATACAAACCCACACACCACCGCACACAGCTAGAGAGACGGGAGGGAGAGAGAGAGGGGGGGAGGGAGAGAGGGAGAGAGAGAAGGGAGGGAGGGGGGAAGGAGAGAGAGAGGGGAGGGAGGTAAGAATGGAGAGAGAGAGGGGAGGAAGGGAGGGAGGGAGGGAGTGAGGGATGGAGAGAGAGTGGGGAGGGAGAGAGAGGAGAAAGACAGAGTGTGGGAAAGGAGAGAGTGGGGAAGGAGAGAGTGTGGGAAAGGAGAGAGTGGGGAGGGAGAGGGAGGGGAGGGAGAGAGACGGAGGAGGCAGAGAGAAAGGGGAAGGAGAGAAAGTGGGGAGGGAGAGAGAGTGGGGAGGGAGAGAGAGGGGAAAGAGAGAGTGTGGGAAAGGAGAGAGTGGGGAAGGAGAGAGTGTGGTGAAAGGAGAGAGTGGGGAGGGAGAGGGAGGGGAGGGAGAGAGACGGAGGAGAAAGAGAGAGAGAGAGAGGAGGGAGAGTGAGGGGAAGGAGAGAGAGGAGAGGGAAAGAGAAAGGGGAGAGAGAGGTGAAGAAGAGAGAGTGGGGAGGGATAGGGAGATAGAGAGGTAGGGAGGAAGTGATAGAGGGAGGGAGAGGGGGATAGAGAGTGAGGGGAGGGAGATAGGAGAGAGGTAGGGAGGGAGAGGGAGGCGAAAGAGACGGGGATAGGAGAGACATATTGAGAGATACATCAAAGGACGTAGGTCCTGTTAGGGACCACCTGGCTGAAGACCACATGTTAGAGATCTAACCAAACATGACCACATGTTAGAGATCTAACCAAACATGACCACATGTTAGGGACCACCTGGCTGAAGACCACATGTTAGAGATCTAACCAAACATGACCACATGTTAGAGATCTAACCAAACATGACCACATGTTAGAGATCTAACCAAACATGACCACATGTTAGGGACCACCTGGCTGAAGACCACATGTTAGAGATCTAACCAAACATGACCACATGTTAGGGACCACCTGGCTGAAGACCACATGTTAGAGATCTAACCAAACATGACCACATGTTAGAGATCTAACCAAACATGACCACATGTTAGAGATCTAACCAAACATGACCACATGTTAGGGACCACCTGGCTGAAGACCACATGTTAGAGATCTAACCAAACATGACCACATGTTAGGGACCACCTGGCTGAAGACCACATGTTAGAGATCTAACCAAACATGACCACATGTTAGGGACCACCTGGCTGAAGACCACATGTTAGAGATCTAACCAAACATGACCACATGTTAGGGACCACCTGGCTGAAGACCACATGTTAGAGATCTAACCAAACATGACCACATGTTAGGGACCACCTGGCTGAAGACCACATGTTAGAGATCTAACCAAACATGACCACATGTTAGGGACCACCTGGCTGAAGACCACATGTTAGAGATCTAACCAAACATGACCACATGTTAGAGATCTAACCAAACATGACCACATGTTGGAGATCTAACCAAACATGACCACATGTTAGAGATCTAACCAAACATGACCACATGTTAGAGATCTAACCAAACATGACCACATGTTGGAGATCTAACCAAACATGACCACATGTTAGAGATCTAACCAAACATGACCACATGTTGGAGATCTAACCAAACATGACCACATGTTAGAGATCTAACCAAACATGACCACATGTTGGAGATCTAACCAAACATGACCACATGTTGGAGATCTAACCAAACATGACCACATGTTAGAGATCTAACCAAACATGACCACATGTTAGAGATCTAACCAAACATGACCACATGTTAGAGATCTAACCAAACATGACCACATGTTAGAGATCTAACCAAACATGACCACATGTTAGAGATCTAACCAAACATGACCACATGTTAGAGATCTAACCAAACATGACCACATGTTAGAGATCTAACCAAACATGACCACATGTTAGAGATCTAACCAAACATGACCACATGTTAGAGATCTAACCAAACATGACCACATGTTAGAGATCTAACCAAACATGACCACATGTTAGAGATCTAACCAAACATGACCACATGTTAGGGACCACCTGGCTGAAGACCACATGTTAGAGATCTAACCAAACATGACCACATGTTAGAGATCTAACCAAACATGACCACATGTTAGAGATCTAACCAAACATGACCACATGTTAGAGATCTAACCAAAAATGACCACATGTTAGAGATCTAACCAAACATGACCACATGTTAGAGATCTAACCAAACATGACCACATGTTAGAGATCTAACCAAACATGACCACATGTTAGAGATCTAACCAAACATGACCACATGTTAGAGATCTAACCAAACATGACCACATGTTAGAGATCTAACCAAACATGACCACATGTTAGAGATCTAACCAAACATGACCACATGTTAGAGATCTAACCAAACATGACCACATGTTGGAGATCTAACCAAACATGACCACATGTTAGAGATCTAACCAAACATGACCACATGTTAGAGATCTAACCAAACATGACCACATGTTAGAGATCTAACCAAACATGACCACATGTTAGAGATCTAACCAAACATGACCACATGTTAGAGATCTAACCAAACATGACCACATGTTAGAGATCTAACCAAACATGACCACATGTTAGAGATCTAACCAAACATGACCACATGTTAGAGATCTAACCAAACATGACCACATGTTAGAGATCTAACCAAACATGACCACATGTTAGAGATCTAACCAAACATGACCACATGTTAGAGATCTAACCAAACATGACCACATGTTAGAGATCTAACCAAACATGACCACATGTTAGAGATCTAACCAAACATGACCACATGTTGGAGATCTAACCAAACATGACCACATGTTAGAGATCTAACCAAACATGACCACATGTTAGAGATCTAACCAAACATGACCACATGTTAGAGATCTAACCAAACATGACCACATGTTAGAGATCTAACCAAACATGACCACATGTTAGAGATCTAACCAAACATGACCACATGTTAGAGATCTAACCAAACATGACCACATGTTAGAGATCTAACCAAACATGACCACATGTTGGAGATCTAACCAAACATGACCACATGTTAGAGATCTAACCAAACATGACCACATGTTAGAGATCTAACCAAACATGACCACATGTTAGAGATCTAACCAAACATGACCACATGTTAGAGATCTAACCAAACATGACCACATGTTAGAGATCTAACCAAACATGACCACATGTTAGAGATCTAACCAAACATGACCACATGTTGGAGATCTAACCAAACATGACCACATGTTAGAGATCTAACCAAACATGACCACATGTTAGAGATCTAACCAAACATGACCACATGTTAGAGATCTAACCAAACATGACCACATGTTAGAGATCTAACCAAACATGACCACATGTTGGAGATCTAACCAAACATGACCACATGTTGGAGATCTAACCAAACATGACCACATGTTAGAGATCTAACCAAACATGACCACATGTTAGAGATCTAACCAAACATGACACATGTTAGAGATCTAACCAAACATGACCACATGTTAGAGATCTAACCAAACATGACCACATGTTAGAGATCTAACCAAACATGACCACATGTTGGAGATCTAACCAAACATGACCACATGTTAGAGATCTAACCAAACATGACCACATGTTAGAGATCTAACCAAACATGACCACATGTTAGAGATCTAACCAAATATGACCACATGTTGGAGATCTAACCAAACATGACCACATGTTGGAGATCTAACCAAACATGACCACATGTTAGAGATCTAACCAAACATGACCACATGTTAGAGATCTAACCAAACATGACCACATGTTAGAGATCTAACCAAACATGACCACATGTTAGAGATCTAACCAAACATGACCACATGTTAGAGATCTAACCAAACATGACCACATGTTAGAGATCTAACCAAACATGACCACATGTTAGAGATCTAACCAAACATGACCACATGTTAGAGATCTAACCAAACATGACCACATGTTAGAGATCTAACCAAACATGACCACATGTTAGAGATCTAACCAAACATGACCACATGTTAGAGATCTAACCAAACATGACCACATGTTAGAGATCTAACCAAACATGACCACATGTTGGAGATCTAACCAAACATGACCACATGTTAGAGATCTAACCAAACATGACCACATGTTAGAGATCTAACCAAACATGACCACATGTTAGAGATCTAACCAAACATGACCACATGTTAGAGATCTAACCAAACATGACCACATGTTAGAGATCTAACCAAACATGACCACATGTTAGAGATCTAACCAAACATGACCACATGTTAGAGATCTAACCAAACATGACCACATGTTGGAGATCTAACCAAACATGACCACATGTTAGAGATCTAACCAAACATGACCACATGTTAGAGATCTAACCAAACATGACCACATGTTAGAGATCTAACCAAACATGACCACATGTTAGAGATCTAACCAAACATGACCACATGTTAGAGATCTAACCAAACATGACCACATGTTGGAGATCTAACCAAACATGACCACATGTTAGAGATCTAACCAAACATGACCACATGTCAGAGATCTAACCAAACATGACCACATGTTAGAGATCTAACCAAACATGACCACATGTTAGAGATCTAACCAAACATGACCACATGTTAGAGATCTAACCAAACATGACCACATGTTGGAGATCTAACCAAACATGACCACATGTTGGAGATCTAACCAAACATGACCACATGTTAGAGATCTAACCAAACATGACCACATGTTAGAGATCTAACCAAACATGACACATGTTAGAGATCTAACCAAACATGACCACATGTTAGAGATCTAACCAAACATGACCACATGTTAGAGATCTAACCAAACATGACCACATGTTGGAGATCTAACCAAACATGACCACATGTTAGAGATCTAACCAAACATGACCACATGTTAGAGATCTAACCAAACATGACCACATGTTAGAGATCTAACCAAATATGACCACATGTTGGAGATCTAACCAAACATGACCACATGTTGGAGATCTAACCAAACATGACCACATGTTGGAGATCTAACCAAACATGACCACATGTTAGAGATCTAACCAAACATGACCACATGTTAGAGATCTAACCAAACATGACCACATGTTAGAGATCTAACCAAACATGACCACATGTTAGAGATCTAACCAAACATGACCACATGTTAGAGATCTAACCAAACATGACCACATGTTAGAGATCTAACCAAACATGACCACATGTTGGAGATCTAACCAAACATGACCACATGTTAGAGATCTAACCAAACATGACCACATGTTAGAGATCTAACCAAACATGACCACATGTTAAAGATCTAACCAAACATGACCACATGTTAGAGATCTAACCAAACCAAAACTATACAAGAGCCCCCCCCCCCCCCCATCCCACCACACTACTCACTGCCTGGCTGAAGACAGCATCTCGTCTGTGTGTCAGGGCCTGACCGTGGCAGGCTGATGCTGCTGCCCCCTGTAGGAGGACGAAGGTCATGGCACACCTGGCCCTCTCCACCGCGTCACTCACACACTCCTTCAGAGTCACAACTAGAGGGAGAAGTTGTTCTTGCCACGAAGGGAACGGGTCTGGAAGAGGGGCGAGAGAGGCCTGCCAAGGAGCGCGGGAAGAGTCTGGAAGAGGGGCGAGAGAGGCCTGCCAAGGAGCGCGGGAAGAGTCTGGAAGAGGGGCGAGAGAGGCCTGCCAAGGAGAGCGGGAAGAGTCTGGAAGAGGGGCGAGAGAGGCCTGCCAAGGAGCGCGGGAAGAGTCTGGAAGAGGGGCGAGAGAGGCCTGCCAAGGAGAGCAGGAAGGGTCTGGAAAGGGGGAAGAGAGAGTTCAAATCCATTCAATTATCCGTGGAACAAGATAATAATAAAAGTTAATAAATAAAAAGTTGCAAACAGAAATGGATCCTTCATTAAAGTTCTCCCCAATCTGAATCGGTCGGAGTGATTGAAGATATAGTAACCTTTCCATTCACTTATAGATATTTTCTTAAGGAACCAAGGAAGGAAGGATGTAGGAACCAAGGAAGGAAGGATGTAGGAACCAAGGATGTAAGAACCAAGGAAGGATGTAGGAACCAAGGTAGGAAGGATGTAGGAACCAAGGAAGGAAGTATGTAGGAACCAAGGTAGGAAGGATGTAGGAACCAAGGTAGGAAGGATGTAGGAACCAAGGAAGGAAGGATGTAGGAACCAAGGATGTAGGAACCAAGGAAGGAAGGATGTAGGAACCAAGGTAAGAAGGATGTAGGAACCAAGGAAGGAAGGATGTAGGAACCATGATAGGAAGGATGTAGGAACCAAGGTAGGAAGGTTGTAGGAACCAAGGTAGGAAGGATGTAGGAACCAAGGAAGGAAGGATGTAGGAACCAAGGAAGGAAGGATGTAGGAACCAAGGAAGGAAGGATGTAGGAACCAAGGTAGGAAGGATGTAGGAACCAAGGTAGGAAGGATGTGGGATCCAAGGTAGGAAGGATGTAGAAACCAAGGAAGGAAGGATGTAGGAACCAAGGAAGGAAGGATGTAGGAACCAAGGAAGGAAGGATGTAGGAACCAAGGTAGGAAGGATGTAAGAACCAAGGAAGGAACGATGTAGGAACCAAGGAAGGAAGGATGTAGGAACCAAGGAAGGAAGGATGTATTTCTGAAGTATTGCTACAGTTTAGGTCCGTACCAGTGTTCTGTGAGGTGGTGGTGACATCATTCTGTGTCTGTGAGGTCACTTCCTGTTTCCTGTGCTCCCTCTCCTGTAGCCGGTCCACCATGGCGATGATGCAGTTCAGACTCATAGCAACGTTAGCCAAAACCCTGTCCTAAACACACACAACATTAGCCCACACCCTGTCCTAAACACACAATGTTAGCCCACACCCTGTCCTAAACACACAACATTAGCCCACACCCTGTCCTAAACACACAACGTTAGCCCACACCCTGTCCTAAACACACAACGTTAGTCCACACCCTGTCCTAAACACACAACGTCAGTCCACACCCTGTCATAAACACACACACAACGTTAGCCCACACCCTGTC
>NW_027259125.1:25000-27500 GCF_045791955.1 Oncorhynchus clarkii lewisi | reverse complement strand
ATAGACCAGGGTTGGTCTGTTGGGGTACTGATAGGCCAGGGTTGGTCTGTTGGGGTACTGATAGACCAGGGTTGGTCTGTTGGGGTACTGATAGACCAGGGTTGGTCTGTTGGGGTACTGATAGACCAGGGTTGGTCTGTTGGGGTACTGATAGACCAGGGTTGGTCTGTTGGGGTACTGATAGACCAGGGTTGGTCTGTTGGGGTACTGATAGACCAGGGTTGGTCTGTTGGGGGTACTGATAGACCAGGGTTGGTCTGTTGGGGTACTGATAGACCAGGGTTGGTCTGTTGGGGTACTGATAGACCAGGGTTGGTCTGTTGGGGTACTGATAGACCAGGGTTGGTCTGTTGGGGTACTGATAGACCAGGGTTGGTCTGTTGGGGTACTGATAGACCAGGGTTGGTCTGTTGGGGTACTGGTGAACCAGGGTTGGTCTGTTGGGGTACTGATAGACCAGGGTTGGTCTGTTGGGGTACTGATAGACCAGGGTTGGTCTGTTGAGGGTACTGGTGAACCAGGGTTGGTCTGTTGAGGGTACTGGTGAACCAGGGTTGGTCTGTTGGGGTAGTGGTGGACCAGGGTTGGTCTGTTGGGGGTAGTGGTGGACCAGGGTTGGTCTGTTGGGGTACTGATAGACCAGGGTTGGTCTGTTGGGGGTAGTGGTGGACCAGGGTTGGTCTGTTGGGGTACTGATAGACCAGGGTTGGTCTGTTGGGGTACTGATAGACCAGGGTTGGTCTGTGGGGGTACTGGTGAACCAGGGTTGGTCTGTTGGGGGTAGTGGTGGACCAGGGTTGGTCTGTTGGGGAACTGGTGAACCAGGGTTGGTCTGTTGGGGTACTGATAGACCAGGGTTGGTCTGTTGGGGTACTGATAGACCAGGGTTGGTCTGTTGGGGTACTGATAGACCAGGGTTGGTCTGTTGGGGGTATTGGTGGACCAGGGTTGGTCTGTTGGGGTACTGATAGACCAGGGTTGGTCTGTTGGGGTACTGATAGACCAGGGTTGGTCTGTTGGGGGTACTGATAGACCTGTTGGGGGTAGGGTTGGTCTGTTGGGGGTACTGATAGACCAGGGTTGGTCTGTTGGGGTACTGATAGACCAGGGTTGGTCTGTTGGGGTACTGATAGACCAGGGTTGGTCTGTTGGGGTACTGATAGACCAGGGTTGGTCTGTTGGGGTACTGATAGACCAGGGTTGGTCTGTTGGGGTACTGATAGACCAGGGTTGGTCTGTTGGGGTACTGATAGACTAGGGTTGGTCTGTTGGGGGTACTGATAGACCAGGGTTGGTCTGTTGGGGTACTGATAGACCAGGGTTGGTCTGTTGGATAGACCAGGGTTGGTCGGTTGGGGTACTGATAGACCAGGGTTGGTCTGTTGGGGTACTGATAGACCAGGGTTGGTCTGTTGGGGTACTGATAGACCAGGGTTGGTCTGTTGGGGTACTGATAGACCAGGGTTGGTCTGTTGGGGTACTGATAGACCAGGGTTGGTCTGTTGGGGTACTGATAGACCAGGGTTGGTCTGTTAGGGTACTGATAGACCAGGGTTGGTCGGTTGGGGTACTGATAGACCAGGGTTGGTCTGTTGGGGTACTGATAGACCAGGGTTGGTCTGTTGGGGTACTGATAGACCAGGGTTGGTCTGTTGGGGTACTGATAGACCAGGGTTGGTCTGTTGGGGTACTGATAGACCAGGGTTGGTCTGTTGGGGTACTGATAGACCAGGGTTGGTCTGTTGGGGTACTGATAGACCAGGGTTGGTCTGTTGGGGTACTGATAGACCAGGGTTGGTCTGTTGGGGTACTGATAGACCAGGGTTGGTCTGTTGGGGTACTGATAGACCAGGGTTGGTCTGTTGGGGTACTGATAGACCAGGGTTGGTCTGTTGGGGTACTGATAGACCAGGGTTGGTCTGTTGGGGTACTGATAGACCAGGGTTGGTCTGTTGGGGTACTGATAGACCAGGGTTGGTCTGTTGGGGTACTGATAGACCAGGGTTGGTCTGTTGGGGTACTGATAGACCAGGGTTTGGTCTGTTGGGGTACTGATAGACCAGGGTTGGTCTGTTGGGGTACTGATAGACCAGGGTTGGTCTGTTGGGGTACTGATAGACCAGGGTTGGTCTGTTGGGGTACTGATAGACCAGGGTTGGTCTGTTGGGGTACTGATAGACCAGGGTTGGTCTGTTGGGGTACTGATAGACCAGGGTTGGTCTGTTGGGGTACTGATAGACCAGGGTTGGTCTGTTGGGGTACTGATAGACCAGGGTTGGTCTGTTGGGGTACTGATAGACCAGGGTTGGTCTGTTGGGGTACTGATAGACCAGGGTTGGTCTGTTGGGGTACTGATAGACCAGGGTTGGTCTGTTGGGGTACTGATAGACCAGGGTTGGTCTGTTGGGGTACTGATAGACCAGGGTTTGGTCTGTTGGGGTACTGATAGACCAGGGTTGGTCTGTTGGGGTACTGATAGACCAGGGTTGGTCTGTTGGGG
>NW_027259125.1:5000-20000 GCF_045791955.1 Oncorhynchus clarkii lewisi | reverse complement strand
GACAGAGAGAGAGAGAGGACACTAGGACAGAGAGAGAGAGAGAGAGAGGACACTAGGACAGAGAGAGAGAGAGGACACTAGGACAGAGAGAGAGAGAGGACACTAGGACAGAGAGAGAGAGAGGACACTAGGACAGAGAGAGAGAGAGGACACATTAATAACACACACAGGAGAGGACACTAGGACAGAGAGAGAGAGAGAGGACACTAGGACAGAGAGAGAGATAGAGAGAGGACACTAGGACAGAGAGAGAGAGAGAGAGAGAGGACACTAGAACAGAGAGAGAGAGAGAGATAGAGAGAGGACACTAGAACAGAGATAGAGAGAGGACACTAGGACAGAGAGAGAGAGAGGACAATAGAACAGAGAGAGAGAGAGAGAGAGGACACTAGAACAGAGAGAGAGAGAGAGATAGAGAGAGGACACTAGGACAGAGAGAGAGAGAGGACACTAGGACAGAGAGAGAGAGAGAGAGAGGACACTAGGACAGAGAGATAGGACACGCTAATAACACACACAGGAGAGGACACTAGGACAGAGAGAGAGAGAGAGGACACTAGGACAGAGAGAGAGAGAGAGGACACTAGGACAGAGAGAGAGAGAGGACACTAGGACAGAGAGAGAGAGAGAGAGAGAGAGAGAGAGAGAGAGAGGACACGTTAATATCACGCACAGGAGAGGACACTAGGACAGAGAGAGAGAGAGGACACTAGGACAGAGAGAGAGAGAGGACACTAGGACAGAGAGAGAGAGAGAGAGAGGGGGACACGTTAATATCACACACAGGAGAGGACACTAGGACAGAGAGAGAGAGAGAGGACACGTTAATATCACACACAGGAGAGGACACTAGGACAGAGAGAGAGAGAGGACACTAGGACAGAGCGAGAGAGAGAGGGAGGACACTAGGACAGAGAGAGAGAGGACACATTAATAACAGACAGGAGAGGACACTAGGACAGAGAGAGAGAGAGGACACTAGGACAGAGAGAGAGAGAGGACACTAGGACAGAGAGAGAGAGAGAGGGGACACGTTAATAACAGACAGACAGACAGACAGACAGACAGACAGACAGACAGACAGACAGACAGACAGACAGTCAGACAAACAGTCAGTCAAACAGTCAGACAGACAGACAGACAGTCAGACAGACAGTCAGACAGACAGTCAGACAGACAGTCAGACAGACAGACAGTCAGTCAAACAGTCAGACAGACAGACAGACAGTCAAACAGTCAGGCAGACAGACAGACAGTCAAACAGTCAGTCAGACAGACAGAGAGACAGACAGTCAGACAGACAGTCAGACAGACAGTCAAACAGTCAAACAGACAGTCAAACAGACAGACAGACAGAAAGACAGACAGACAGACAGACAGACAGACAGACAGACAGTCAAACAGTCAGACAGACAGACAGACAGTCAAACAGTCAGACAGACAGACAGTCAAACAGTCAGACAGACAGACAGTCAAACAGTCAGACAGACAGACAGACAGACAGTCAAACAGTCAGACAGACAGACAATCAAACAGTCAGACAGACAGACAGACAGACAGTCAAACAGTCAGACAGACAGACAGACATACAGACAGTCAAACAGACAGACAGACAGACAGACAGTCAGTCAAACAGTCAGACAGACAGACAGTCAAACAGTCAGACAGACAGACAGACAGACAGACAGACAGACAGACAGGCAAACAGACAGACAGACAGTCAGACAGTCAAACAGTCAGACAGACAGTCAAACAGACAGACAGACAGACAGTCAGACAGACGGACAGACAGACAGACAGACAGTCAGACAGTCAAACAGACAGACAGACAGTCAGACAGTCAAACAGACAGACAGAGAGACAGACAGACAGACAGACAGACAGACAGACAGACAGTCAAACAGTAAGAGAGACAGACAGACAGTCAAACAGTCAGACAGACAGACAGTCAAACAGTCAGTCAGACAGACAGACAGTCAAACAGTCAGTCAGACAGACAGACAGTCAGACAGACAGTCAGACAGACAGACAGACAGACAGACAGACAGTCAAACAGTCAGTCAGACATACAGACAGTCAAACAGTCAGACAGACAGACAGACAGTCAAACAGTCAGTCAGTCAAACAGACAGACAGTCAAACAGTCAGACAGACAGACAGGCAGTCAAACAGTCAGACAGACAGACAGTCAAACAGTCAGACAGACAGACAGACAGTCAAACAGTCAGACAGACACAGACATACAGACAGTCAAACAGACAGACAGACAGACAGTCAGTCAAACAGTCAGACAGACAGACAGTCAAACAGTCAGACAGACAGACAGACAGTCAAACAGTCAGACAGACAGTCAAACAGACAGACAGACAGACAGTCAGACAGACAGACAGACAGACAGTCAGACAGACAGACAGACAGATAGACAGACAGACAGACAGACAGACAGACAGACAGGCAAACAGTCAGAGAGACAGACAGACAGTCAAACAGTCAGACAGACAGACAGTCAAACAGTCAGTCAGACAGACAGACAGTTAAACAGTCAGTCAGACAGACAGACAGACAGACAGTCAGACAGACAGACAGACAGACAGACAGACAGACAGACAGTCAAACAGTCAGTCAGACATACAGACAGTCAAACAGTCAGACAGACCGACAGTCAAACAGTCAGTCAGTCAAACAGACAGACAGACAGACAGACAGTCAGACAGAAAGCCAGACAGTCAGACCTCTGTCTACCTTGTGTCCATGGATGTCTGAAGTGGTGTCCTCCCCCTCTCTGTTTTCCATGTCTCTCATCTGCAGACGACCCAGCTTCACCTTCCCGACCTCACTCGTTCCGTCCGCAGACCTGAGAAAGGGGATTCAGACCGATACGCACCGACCAACAAGCACCTCCATCAACAAGGATCCAGTGTTAACTGTAGCAGTGTTGAGAACACTCTCTCACTGGTAATGGTGACTTGGTTCTGTGTAAAGAGGAACTGTTTGGGGGAGGAGCTCGTGCCCTCTCACTTCCTCCTTTATGTCAAGGTATCCCGGCAACGGTGAGCGAGGAAATGGGATGGAGAACATAGAGAGAGAGAGAGAGAGTTGTAGAGGTTCTAGTGTCAGGTCAGGGCTCAGATGAGTCCGTTTTAAGTCAGGCTTAAGGCGGGTAAGAACTCAGGTTTGAGTAAGTCAGAATTAATGTGAGTGTTAAAGTTATGTTTGAGTAAGTCGGACTAAAGGTGAGTGTTGAGTCAGTTTTACCTGAGGCTGAGGGAGAGCTGAGGCTCATTGGTCCTGAGTAGATCTCTGATGGAGAAGCAGCTGAAGCCTAAAAATCTCCTCTATAGAGAGAGAGAGAGAGAGAGAGAGAGAGAGAGAGAGAGAGAGAGAAATGGGGAAGAGAGTGAGAGGGATAGAGAGAGAGAGAGAGAGAGAGAGAGAGAAAAGGGGGAAGAGAGTGAGAGGGATAGAGAGAGAGAGAGAGAGAGAGAGAGAGAGAGAGAAGGGGGGAAGAGAGTGAGAGGGATAGAGAAAGAGAGAGAGAGAGAGAGAGAGAGAGAGAGAGAGAGAGAGAAAGGGGGTAAGAGAGAGTGAGAGAGAGAGAGACAGAGAGAGAGGGACAGAAAGGGGGAAGAGAGAGAGAGAGAGAGAGAGACAGAAAGGGGGAAGAGAGAGAGGGACTTACATAAATAACGTACATTGTACGACAACAACAACTCAAGACCTGACTGCCGTTGACCAGCACAAAAACATCCTGTGGCGTTCTGCATTAGCATCGAATCGCCCCAGTGATATGCAACTTTTCAGGGAAGTTAGGAACAAATATACACAGGCAGTTAGGAAAGCTAAGGCTAGCTTTTTCTAACAGAAATGTGCATCCTGTAGTACTAACGCAAAAAAGTTCTGGGACACTGTAAAGTCCATGGAGAATAAGAGCACCTCCTCCCAGCTGCCCACTGCTCTGAGGCTAGGAAACACTGTCACCAATAATAAATCCACTATAATTGAGAATTTCAATAAGCATTTCTCTACAGCTGGCCATGGCTACCCAATGGCTACCCCTCCACAGCAACCCGCCCAAAGCCCCCACCATTTCTCCTTCACCCAAATCCAGATAGCTGATGTTCTGAAAGAGCTGAAAAATCTGGACCCCTACAAATCAGCTGGGCTAGACAATCTGGACCCTCTCTTTCTAAAATTATCTGCCGAAATTGTTGCAACCCCTATTACTAGCCTGTTCAACCTCTCCTTCGTATCGTCTGAGATTCTAAAAGATTGCCGCGGTCATCCCGCTCTTCAAAGTGGGTGACACTCTAGACCCAAACTGCTACAGACCTATATCTATCCTACCCTGTCATTCTAAGGTCTTCGAAAGCCAAGTTAACAAACATATTACCGACCATTTCGAAACCCACAGTACCTTCCCCGCTATGCAATCTGGTTTAAGAGCTGGTCATGGGTGCACCTCAGCCACGCTCAAGGTCCTAAACGATATCTTAACCGCCATCGATAAGAGACAATACTGTGCAGCCGTATTCATTGACATGGCCAAGGCTTTCGACTCTGTCAATCACCACATCCTCATCGGCAGACTCGACAGCCTTGGTTTCTCAAATGATTGCCTCACCTGGTTCACCAACTACTTCTCTGATAGAGTTCAGTGTGTCAAATCGGAGGGCCTGTTGTCCGGACCTCTGGCAGTCTCTATGGGGGTGCCACAGGGTTCAATTCTCGGGCCGACTATTTTCTGTATACATCAATGATGTTGCTCTTGCTGCTGGTGATTCTCTGATCCACCTCTACGCAGATGACACCATTCTGTATACTTCTTCTTCCTTGGACACTGTGTTAACTAACCTCCAGACGAGCTTCAATGCCATACAACTCTCCTTCCGTGGCCTCCAACTGCTCTTAAATGCAAGTAAAACTAAATGCATGCTCTTCAACCGATCGCTGCCAGCACCTGCCCGCCCGTCCAGCATCACTACTCTGGACGGTTCTGACTTAGAATATGTGGACAACTACAAATACTTAGGTGTTTGGTTAGACTGTAAACTCTCTTTCCAGACCCACATAAAACATCTCCAATCCAAAATTAAATCTAGAATCGGCTTCCTATATCGCAACAAAGCATCCTTCACTCATGTTGCCAAACATACCCTCGTAAAACTGACCATCCTACCGATCCTCGACGTCGGTGATGTCATTTACAAAATAGCCTCCAACACTCTACTCAACAAATTGGATGCAGTCTATCACAGTGCCATCTGTTTTGTCACCAAAGCCCCATACACTACCCACCACTGCAACCTGTACGCTCTCATTGGTTGGCCCTCAGACAGACAGACAGTCTGCCTTATCTCAGCTCACTGGTCACCATAGCAGCACCCACCCGTAGCACGCGCCCCAGCAGGTATATCTCACTGGTCATCCCCAAAGCCAATTCTTCCTTTGGTCGCATTTCCTTCCAGTTCTCTGCTGCCAATGACTGGAACGAACTGCAAAAATCACTGAAGCTGGAGACTCATATCTCCCTCACTAGCTTTAAGCACCAGCTGTCAGAGCAGCTCACAGATCACTGAACCTGTACATAGATGGGCTGTTTACAGATGGGCTATCTACCTCATCCCCATACTGTATTTATTTATTTATCTTGCTCCTTTGCACCCCAGTGTCTCTACTTGCACATTCATCTTCTACACATCTACCATTCCAGTTTTTAATTGCTATATTGTAATTACTTCCCCACTATGGCCTATTTATTGCCTTAACTCCCTTATCTTACCTCATTTGCACTCACTGTATATAGATAGACGTTTTGTTTTCTTTTGTTCTACTGTATTATTGACTGTATGTTTTGTTTATTCCATGTGTTACTCTGTGTCGTTGTATGTGTCAAATTGCTGTGCTATATCTTGGCCAGGTCGCAGTTGCAAATGAGAACTTGTTCTCAACTAGCCTACCTGGCTAAATAAAGGTGAAATATATATATATATTTAAAAAAATACTCTGTCTACTCTGAGGTTGCCTAACTGTCATGTTGCTAGGTCATCATATTCCAAAAAGCCCTTCGCAACGGAATTAGAATCACTCTGTTGCCTGGACGATAATCATCGGAAAGCTCCGGGGATTATCTTGATACAAGCACACGCACGGGAGTGGTGGAATTTACACACACACACACGACATTACCCAATATCACTCAGGGCCAGAGCAGCCCTCATTACACGAGTCATGTCTACAGGTCTCTACTGGTAATCAGCTTACACGGGGGGAGGGGGGACAGGATGGGGAGAGGGGACAGGAAGGGGAGGGGGGACAGAATGGGGAGGGGGGACAGGAAGGGGAGGGGGGACAGGATGGGGAGAGGGGACAGGAAGGGGAGGGGGGACAGAATGGGGAGGGGGGACAGGAAGGGGAGGGGGGACAGGATGGGGAGAGGGGACAGGAAGGGGAGGGGGGGGGGACAGGAAGGAGGAGGGGGGACAGGAAGGGGAGGGGGGACAGGAAGGGGGGTGGGGGGACAGAATGGGGGGGGACAGAATGGTGGTGAGGAGGGGGATGGGGAGGGGAGGGGGGACAGAATGGGGAGGGGGGGACAGAAGCAGGGTGAGGAGGGGGATGGGGAGGGGAACACAGAATGGGGAGGGGGGACAGAATGGGGAGGGGGGGCAGGAAGGGGAGGGGGGACAGGAAGGGGAGGGGGGACAGGAAGGGGGTGAGGAGGGGGATGGGGACAGAATGGTGGTGAGGATGGGGAGGGGGGACAGGATGGGGGTGAGGAGGGGGATGGGGACAGGATGGTGGTGAGGATGGGGAGGGGGGACAGGATGGGGGTGAGGAGGGGGATGGGGAGGGGGGACAGGAAGGGGAAAGGGGACAGGAGAAGGGGGGAGAGGAGGGAGACAGGATGGGGACGGGAGGGGGAGGGGGGGATGGGGGGCTGGAGGGGACGTGGGGGAATGTGGGAGAATGTGGGGGGATGGGAGGGGAGTGGGGGAATGTGGGGGCTGGAGATGACGGGGGAATGGAGGGGACAGGGGGGGCTGGAGGGGACGGGGGATAGGAGGCTTTAGATTAAACACTAATCCTCATCAAATCTAGAGCACAACGCACGGTCAGAAATCACAACACACATATACACGCACACACACAGACACACACCAGGGAGCAACAGAGTTAAACTACACCACTACACCACTACACCACCACACCACCACACCACTACACCACCACACCACTACACCACCAAACCACTACACCACTATACCACTATACCACTATACCACTACACCACTATACCACTATACCACTATACCACTACACCACTATACCACCAAACCACTACACCACTATACCACTATACCACTATACCACTATCCCACCAAACCACTACACCACCAAACCACTACACCACTATACCACTATACCACCAAACCACTACACCACTACACCACTACACTACTACACTACTACACCACTATACCACTATACCACTATACCACTGTACCACTACACCACTACACTACTACACCACTATACCACCACACCACTATACCACTACACCACTATACCACTATACCACTATACCACTACACCACTACACCACTATACCACTATACCACTATACCACTACACCACTATACCACTATACCACTACACCACTATACCACTACACCACTATACCACTACACCACTACACCACTACACCACTATACCACTACACCACTACACCCACTATACCACTACACTACTACACTACTACACCACTACACCACTACACCACTACACTACTACACTACTACACTACTACACCACTACACCACCACACCACCATACCACTACACCACTACACCACTACACCACTATACCACTACACCACTATACCACTATACCACTATACCACTATACCACTACACCACTATACCACTATACCACTATACCACTACACCACTACACCACTATACCACTATACCACTATACCACTATACCACTACACCACTACACCACTACACACTACACCACCAAACCACTACACCACTACACCACTACACCACTACTACTACACTACTACACCACTACACCACTACACCACTACACCACTACACTACTACACCACTACACCACTACACCATTATACCACTACACCCTCTACACCACTACACGTCTACACCACTACACCACTACACTACTACACCACTACACCACTACACCACTACTACTACACTACTACACCACTACACCACTACACTACTACACCACTACACCACTACACTACTACACCACTATACCTCTACACCACTACACCACTACACCACTACACCACCACACCACTACACCACTACACCACTACACCACTACACCACTACACCACTACACCAATACACTACTACACCACTACACCACTACACCACCACACCACTACACCACTATACCACTACACCACTACACCACTATACCACTACACCACTACACCACTATACCACTATACCACTATACCACTACACCACTATACGACTACACCACTACACCACTATACCACTATACCACTATACCACTATACCACTATACCACTACACCACCACACCACTACACCACTATACCACTACACCACTACACCACTATACCACTACAGAAGTACACCACTACACCAATATACCACTACACCACTACACCACTACACCACTACACCACTATACCACTACACCACTATACCACTACAGAAGTACACCACTATACCACTACACCACTATACCACTACACCACTACAACACTATACCACTATACCACTACACCACTACACCACTACACCACTATACCACTATACCACTATACCACTATACCACTACACCACTACACCACTACACCACTACACCACTATACCACTACACCACTATACCACTACACCACTATACCACTACAGAAGTACACCACTACACCACTATACCACTGCACCACTACACCACTACACCACTATACCACTATACCACTACACCACTACACCACTATACCACTACACCACTATACCACTACACCACTACACCACTACACCACTATACCACTACACCACTACACCACTACACCACTACACCACTACACCACTATACCACTATACCACTACACCACTACACCACTATACCACTATACCACTACACCACTATACCACTATACCACTATACCACTACACCACTATACCACTACACCACTACACCACTACACCAGTATACCACTACACCACTACACCACTGTACCACTACACCACTATACCACTACACCACTATACCACTATACCACTACACCAGTATACCACTACACCACTACACCACTATACCACTACACCACTATACCACTACACCACTATACCACTATACCACTACACCACTACACCACTATACCACTATACCACTACACCACTATACCACTATACCACTACACCACTACACCACTACACCACTATACCACTATACCACTATACCACTACACCACAACACCACTACACCACTACACCACTACACCACCACACCACTACACCACTACACCACTACACCACTACACCACCATACCACTACACCACTATACCACTACACCACTACACCACTATACCACTACACCACTACACCACTATACCACTATACCACTACACCACTACACCACTACACCACTATACCACTACACCACTACACCACTACACCACTACACCACCACACCACTACACCACTATACCACTACACCACTACACCACTATACCACTACAGAAGTACACCACTACACCACTATACCACTACACCACTACACCACTATACCACTACACCACTATACCACTACAGAAGTACACCACTATACCACTACACCACTATAACACTACACCACTACACCACTATACCACTATACCACTACACCACTACACCACTACACCACTATACCACTATACCACTATACCACTACACCACTACACCACTACACCACTATACCACTACACCACTATACCACTACACCACTATACCACTACAGAAGTACACCACTACACCACTACACCACTATACCACTATACCACTGCACCACTACACCACTACACCACTATACCACTACACCACTATACCACTATACCACTACACCACTATACCACTACACCACTATACCACTACACCACTACACCACTATACCACTACACCACTACACCACTACACCACTATACCACTATACCACTACACCACTACACCACTACACCACTATACCACTACACCACTATACCACTACACCACTATACCACTATACCACTACACCACTACACCACTATACCACTACACCACTATACCACTACACCACTACACCACTACACCAGTATACCACTACACCACTACACCACTGTACCACTACACCACTATACCACTACACCACTATACCACTATACCACTACACCACTACACCAGTATACCACTACACCACTACACCACTACAGCACTATACCACTACACCACTATACCACTATACCACTACACCACTACACCACTACACCACTACACCACTATACCACTATACCACTACACCACTACACCACTACACCACTATACCACTACACCACTATACCACTATACCACCACACCACTACACCACTACACCACTACACCACTACACCACTACACTACTACACCACTACACCACTACACCACTACACCACCACACCACTACACCACTACACCACTACACCACTACACTACTACACCACTAACCTACTACACCACTACACCACTACCCCACCACACCACTACACCACTACACCACTACACCACTACTACTACACTACTACACCACTACACCACTACACCACCACACCACTACACCACTATACCACTACACCACTACACCACTATACCACTATACCACTATACCACTACACCACTACACCACTATACGACTACACCACTACACCACTACACCACTATACCACTATAACACTATACCACTATACCACTACACCACCACACCACTACACCACTATACCACTACACCACTACACCACTATACCACTACAGAAGTACACCACTACACCACTATACCACTACACCACTACACCACTACACCACTACACCACTATACCACTACACCACTATACCACTACAGAAGTACACCACTATACCACTACACCACTATACCACTACACCACTACACCACTATACCACTACACCACTACACCACTATACCACTATACCACTATACCACTACACCACTACACCACTACACCACTACACCACTATACGACTACACCACTACACCACTACACCACTATACCACTATAACACTATACCACTATACCACTACACCACCACACCACTACACCACTATACCACTACACCACTACACCACTATACCACTACAGAAGTACACCACTACACCACTATACCACTACACCACTACACCACTACACCACTACACCACTATACCACTACACCACTATACCACTACAGAAGTACACCACTATACCACTACACCACTATACCACTACACCACTACACCACTATACCACTACACCACTACACCACTATACCACTATACCACTATACCACTACACCACTACACCACTACACCACTACACCACTATACCACTACACCACTATACCACTACACCACTATACCACTACAGAAGTACACCACTACACCACTACACCACTATACCACTATACCACTGCACCACTACACCACTACACCACTATACCACTATACCACTACACCACTACACCACTATACCACTACACCACTATACCACTACACCACTACACCACTACACCACTATACCACTACACCACTACACCACTACACCACTACACCACTATACCACTACACCACTATACCACTACACCACTATACCACTATACCACTACACCACTACACCACTATACCACTATACCACTACACCACTATACCACTACACCACTACACCACTACACCAGTATACCACTACACCACTACACCACTGTACCACTACACCACTATACCACTACACCACTATACCACTATACCACTACACCACTACACCAGTATACCACTACACCACTACACCACTATACCACTACACCACTATACCACTACACCACTATACCACTATACCACTACACCACTACACCACTATACCACTATACCACTACACCACTATACCACTATACCACTACACCACTACACCACTACACCACTATACCACTATACCACTATACCACTATACCACTACACCACAACACCACAACACCACTACACCACTACACCACTACACCACCACACCACTACACCACTACACCACTACACCACTACTACTACACTACTACACCACTACACCACTACACCACTACACCACCACACCACTACACCACTATACCACTACACCACTACACCACTATACCACTATACCACTATACCACTACACCACTACACCACTATACCACTATACCACTACACCACAACACCACTATACCACTATACCACTATACCACTATACCACTACACCACCACACCACTACACCACTATACCACTATACCACTACAGAAGTACACCACTACACCACTATACCACTACACCACTACACCACTACACCACTACACCACTATACCACTACACCACTATACCACTACAGAAGTACACCACTATACCACTACACCACTATACCACTACACCACTACACCACTACACCACTATACCACTATACCACTACACCACTACACCACTACACCACTATACCACTATACCACTATACCACTACACCACTACACCACTACACCACTATACCACTACACCACTATACCACTACACCACTATACCACTACAGAAGTACACCACTACACCACTACACCACTATACCACTATACCACTACACCACTATACCACTACACCACTATACCACTATACCACTACACCACTATACCACTACACCACTATACCACTACACCACTACACCACTACACCACTACACCACTACACCACTATACCACTATACCACTACACCACTACACCACTACACCACTACACCACTATACCACTACACCACTACACCACTATACCACTACACCACTATACCACTACACCACTATACCACTACACCACTACACCACTACACCAGTATACCACTACACCACTACACCACTGTACCACTACACCACTATACCACTACACCACTATACCACTATACCACTACACCACTACACCAGTATACCACTACACCACTACACCACTATACCACTACAGCACTATACCACTACACCACTATACCACTATACCACTACACCACTACACCACTACACCACTATACCACTATACCACTACACCACTATACCACTATACCACTACACCACTACACCACTACACCACTATACCACTATACCACTATACCACTATACCACTATAATACTACACCATTATACCACTATACCACGACACCACTATGGCACTACACCACTAGGACACTACACCACTATGACACTACACAATTATGACATTATGACCCTACGACACTACGACACTATACCACTACACCACTACACCACTATACCACTACACCACTACACCACTATACCACTATACCACTATACCACTACACCACTACACCTCTACACCACTACACCACTATACCACTATACCACGACACCACTATGGCACTACACCACTAGGACACTACACCACTATGACACTACACAATTATGACATTATGACCCTACGACACTACACCACTACACCACTAGGACACTACACCACTATGACACTACACAATTATGACATTATGACCCTACGACACTACACCACTACACCACTATGACACTACACCACTATGACACTACGACCCAACGACACTACACCACTATGACCCTACACCACTACGATCCAATGACACTACACCACTACGACACTACACCACTACGACCCTACGACACTACACCACCACGACCCTACGACACTACACCACTACGACCATACGACACTACGACCCTACGGCACTACGACACTACACCACTATGACCCTACGACCCAATGACACTACACCACTACGACCCTACGACACTACACCACTACGACCCTACGACACTACACCACTACGACCATACGACACTACGACCCTACGGCACTACGACACTACACCACTATGACCCTACGACCCAATGACACTACACCACTACGACCCTACGACACTACGACACTACACCACTACGACCCTACGACACTACACCACTACGACCCTACGACACTACACCACTACGACCCTACGACACTACACCACTATGACCCTACGACACTACACCACTATGACCCTACGACACTACACCACTACGACCCTACGACACTACACCACTATGACCCTACGACCCAATGACACTACACCCCTACGAACCTACACCACTACGACCCTACGACACTACACCACTACAACCCTACACCACTATGACCATACACCACTATGACACTACACCACTATGACCCTACGACACCACACCACTATGACACTACACGACTATGACACTACGACCCAATGACACTGCACCACTATGACACTATGACATTATGACCCTACGACACTACACCACTATGACCCTACGACACTATGACACTACACCACTATGACCCTACGACACTACGACACTACACCACTACAACCCTACACCACTATGGCACTACGACCCTACGACACAACACAAATATGACACTACACAACTACGACACTACGACACTATGACCCTACACCACTATGACCCTACGACACTACACAAGTATGACACCCTAATCACAGGTATATGGTTCTAAACCCTAATCACAGGTATATGGTTCTAAACCCTAATCACAGGTATATGGTTCTAAACCCTAATCACAGGTATATGGTTCTAAACCCTTATCACAGGTATATGGTTCTAAACCCTAATCACAGGTATACTCAACCACAGGAGTACGGTTCTAAACCCTAATCACAGGTATATGGTTCTAAACCCTAATCGCAGGTATACTCAACCACAGGAGTACGGTTCTAAACCCTA
>NW_027259124.1:0-40361 GCF_045791955.1 Oncorhynchus clarkii lewisi | reverse complement strand
TAAAACAATAAGAATAACAATAATGAGTCTATATACAGGAGGCACCGGTACAGAGTCAGTGTGGAGGCTATATACAGGAGGCACCGGTACCGAGTCAGTGTGGAGGCTATATACAGGAGGCACCGGTACAGAGTCAGTGTGGAGGCTATATACAGGAGGCACCGGTACCGAGTCAGTGTGGAGGCTATATACAGGAGGCACCGGTACCGAGTCAGTGTGGAGGCTATATACAGGAGGCACCGGTACCGAGTCAGTGTGGAGGCTATATACAGGAGGCACCGGTACCGAGTCAGTGTGGAGTCTATATTCAGGGGGCACCGGTACAGAGTCAGTGTGGAGGCTATATACAGGAGGCACCGGTACCGAGTCAGTGTGGAGTCTATATACAGGGGGCACCGGTACAGAGTCAGTGTGGAGGCTATATACAGGAGGCACCGGTACCGAGTCAGTGTGGAGGCTATATACAGGAGGCACCGGTACCGAGTCAGTGTGGAGGCTATATACAGGGGGCACCGGTACCGAGTCAGTGTGGAGGCTATATACAGGAGGCACCGGTACCGAGTCAGTGTGGAGGCTATATACAGGAGGTACCGGTACAGAGTCAGTGTGGAGTCTATATACAGGGGGCACCGGTACCGAGTCAGTGTGGAGTCTATATACAGGGGCACCGGTACCGAGTCAGTGTGGAGTCTATATACAGGGGGCACCGGTACCGAGTCAGTGTGGAGGCTATATACAGGGGGTACCGGTACCGAGTCAGTGTGGAGTCTATATACAGGGGGCACCGGTACCGAGTCAGTGTGGAGTCTATATACAGGGGGCACCGGTACCGAGTCAGTGTGGAGTCTAAATACAGGGGGCACCGGTACCGAGTCAGTGTGGAGGCTATATACAGGGGGCACTGGTACCGAGTCAGTGTGGAGGCTATATACAGGGGGGCACCGGTACCGAGTCAGTGTGGAGTCTATATACAGGGGGCACCGGTACCGAGTCAGTGTGGAGGCTATATACAGGGGGCACTGGTACCGAGTCAGTGTGGAGGCTATATACAGGGGGGCACCGGTACCGAGTCAGTGTGGAGTCTATATACAGGGGGCACCGGTACAGAGTCAGTGTGGAGTCTATATACAGGGGGCACCGGTACCGAGTCAGTGTGGAGTCTATATACAGGGGGGCACCGGTACCGAGTCAGTGTGGAGGCTATATACAGGGGGCACCGGTACCGAGTCAGTGTGGAGGCTATATACAGGGGGCACCGGTACAGAGTCAGTGTGGAGGCTATATACAGGGGGGCACCGGTACAGAGTCAGTGTGGAGGCTATATACAGGGGGCACCGGTACAGAGTCAGTGTGGAGGCTATATACAGGGGGCACCGGTACCGAGTCAGTGTGGAGGCTATATACAGGGGGCACCGGTACAGAGTCAGTGTGGAGGCTATATACAGGGGGGCACCGGTACAGAGTCAGTGTGGAGTCTATATACAGGGGGCACCGGTACAGAGTCAGTGTGGAGTCTATATACAGGGGGTACCGGTACAGAGTCAGTGTGGAGTCTATATACAGGAGGCACCGGTACAGAGTCAATGTGGAGTCTATATACAGGAGGCACCGGTACCGAGTCAGTGTGGAGTCTATATACAGGAGGCACCGGTACCGAGTCAGTGTGGAGTCTATATACAGGAGGCACCGGTACCGAGTCAGTGTGGAGGCTATATACAGGAGGCACCGGTACCGAGTCAGTGTGGAGTCTATATACAGGAGGCACCGGTACAGAGTCAGTGTGGAGGCTATATACAGGAGGCACCGGTACAGAGTCAATGTGGAGTCTATATACAGGAGGCACCGGTACCGAGTCAGTGTGGAGTCTATATACAGGAGGCACCGGTACCGAGTCAGTGTGGAGTCTATATACAGGAGGCACCAGTACTGAGTCAGTGTGGAGGCTATATACAGGGGGCACTGGTACCGAGTCAGTGTGGAGGCTATATACAGGGGGCACCGGTACAGAGTCAGTGTGGAGGCTATATACAGGGGGCACTGGTACCGAGTCAGTGTGGAGGCTATATACAGGGGGCACTGGTACCGAGTCAGTGTGGAGTCTATATACAGGGGGCACCGGTACCGAGTCAGTGTGGAGGCTATATACAGGGGGTACAGAGTCAGTGTGGAGTCTATATACAGGGGGCACCGGTACCGAGTCAGTGTGGAGTCTATATACAGGGGCTACCGGTACAGAGTCAGTGTGGAGGCTATATACAGGGGGTACAGAGTCAATGTGGAGTCTATATACAGGGGGCACTGGTACCGAGTCAGTGTGGAGGCTATATACAGGGGGCACCGGTACAGAGTCAGTGTGGAGGCTATATACAGGGGGCACCGGTACCGAGTCAGTGTGGAGGCTATATACAGGGGGCACCGGTACAGAGTCAGTGTGGAGGCTATATACAGGGGGGCACCGGTACAGAGTCAGTGTGGAGTCTATATACAGGGGGCACCGGTACAGAGTCAGTGTGGAGTCTATATACAGGAGGCACCGGTACAGAGTCAATGTGGAGTCTATATACAGGAGGCACCGGTACCGAGTCAGTGTGGAGTCTATATACAGGAGGCACCGGTACCGAGTCAGTGTGGAGGCTATATACAGGAGGCACCGGTACCGAGTCAGTGTGGAGTCTATATACAGGAGGCACCGGTACAGAGTCAGTGTGGAGGCTATATACAGGAGGCACCGGTACAGAGTCAATGTGGAGTCTATATACAGGAGGCACCGGTACCGAGTCAGTGTGGAGTCTATATACAGGAGGCACCGGTACCGAGTCAGTGTGGAGTCTATATACAGGAGGCACCAGTACTGAGTCAGTGTGGAGGCTATATACAGGGGGCACTGGTACCGAGTCAGTGTGGAGGCTATATACAGGGGGCACCGGTACCGAGTCAGTGTGGAGTCTATATACAGGAGGCACCGGTACAGAGTCAGTGTGGAGGCTATATACAGGGGGCACCGGTACCGAGTCAGTGTGGAGGCTATATACAGGGGGCACCGGTACAGAGTCAGTGTGGAGGCTATATACAGGGGGCACTGGTACCGAGTCAGTGTGGAGGCTATATACAGGGGGCACTGGTACCGAGTCAGTGTGGAGTCTATATACAGGGGGCACCGGTACCGAGTCAGTGTGGAGGCTATATACAGGGGGTACAGAGTCAGTGTGGAGTCTATATACAGGGGGCACCGGTACCGAGTCAGTGTGGAGTCTATATACAGGGGCTACCGGTACAGAGTCAGTGTGGAGGCTATATACAGGGGGTACAGAGTCAATGTGGAGTCTATATACAGGGGGCACTGGTACCGAGTCAGTGTGGAGGCTATATACAGGGGGTACAGAGTCAATGTGGAGTCTATATACAGGGGGCACTGGTACCGAGTCAGTGTGGAGTCTATATACAGGGGGTACAGAGTCAATGTGGAGGCTATATACAGGGGCTACCGAGTCAGTGTGGAGTCTATATACAGGGGGGCACCGGTACCGAGTCAGTGTGGAGGCTATATACAGGGGGTACCGAGTCAGTGTGGAGGCTATATACAGGGGGCACCGGTACAGAGTCGATGTGGAGTCTATATACAGGGGGCACCGGTACAGAGTCAATGTGGAGGCTATATACAGGGGGCACCGGTACCGAGTCAGTGTGGAGGCTATATACAGGGGGCACCGGTACCGAGTCAGTGTGGAGGCTATATACAGGGGGCACCGGTACCGAGTCAGTGTGGAGGCTATATACAGGAGGCACCGGTACCGAGTCAGTGTGGAGTCTATATACAGGGGGCACCGGTACCGAGTCAGTGTGGAGGCTATATACAGGAGGCACCGGTACCGAGTCAGTGTGGAGTCTATATACAGGAGGCACCGGTACCGAGTCAGTGTGGAGGCTATATACAGGGGGGCACCGGTACCGAGTCAGTGTGGAGGCTATATACAGGGGGCACCGGTACCGAGTCAGTGTGGAGGCTATATACAGGAGGCACCGGTACCGAGTCAGTGTGGAGGCTATATACAGGGGGGCACCGGTACCGAGTCAGTGTGGAGGCTATATACAGGGGGCACCGGTACCGAGTCAGTGTGGAGGCTATATACAGGGGGCACCGGTACCGAGTCAGTGTGGAGGCTATATACAGGGGGCACTGGTACCGAGTCAGTGTGGAGGCTATATACAGGGGGCACTGGTACCGAGTCAGTGTGGAGGCTATTTACAGGGGGCACCGGTACAGAGTCAGTGTGGAGTCTATATACAGGAGGCACCGGTACAGAGTCAGTGTGCAGGCTATATACAGGGGGTACCGGTACAGAGTCAGTGTGGAGGCTATATACAGGGGGCACCGGTACAGAGTCAGTGTGGAGGCTATATACAGGGGGGCACCGGTACAGAGTCAGTGTGGAGTCTATATACAGGGGGCACCGGTACCGAGTCAGTGTGGAGTCTATATACAGGAGGCACCGGTACCGAGTCAGTGTGGAGTCTATATACAGGGGGCACCGGTACCGAGTCAGTGTAGAGGCTATATACAGGGGGCACCGGTACCGAGTCAGTGTGGAGGCTATATACAGGGGGCACCGGTACCGAGTCAGTGTGGAGTCTATATACAGGGGGCACCGGTACCGAGTCAGTGTGGAGTCTATATACAGGGGGCACCGGTACCGAGTCAGTCTGGAGTCTATATACAGGGGGGCACCGGTACCGAGTCAGTGTGGAGGCTATATACAGGGGGCACCGGTACCGAGTCAGTGTGGAGGCTATATACAGGGGGCACCGGTACAGAGTCAGTGTGGAGGCTATATACAGGGGGGCACCGGTACAGAGTCAGTGTGGAGGCTATATACAGGGGGCACCGGTACAGAGTCAGTGTGGAGGCTATATACAGGGGGCACCGGTACCGAGTCAGTGTGGAGGCTATATACAGGGGGCACCGGTACAGAGTCAGTGTGGAGGCTATATACAGGGGGGCACCGGTACAGAGTCAGTGTGGAGTCTATATACAGGGGGCACCGGTACAGAGTCAGTGTGGAGTCTATATACAGGGGGTACCGGTACAGAGTCAGTGTGGAGTCTATATACAGGAGGCACCGGTACAGAGTCAATGTGGAGTCTATATACAGGAGGCACCGGTACCGAGTCAGTGTGGAGTCTATATACAGGAGGCACCGGTACCGAGTCAGTGTGGAGTCTATATACAGGAGGCACCGGTACCGAGTCAGTGTGGAGGCTATATACAGGAGGCACCGGTACCGAGTCAGTGTGGAGTCTATATACAGGAGGCACCGGTACCGAGTCAGTGTGGAGGCTATATACAGGAGGCACCGGTACAGAGTCAATGTGGAGTCTATATACAGGAGGCACCGGTACCGAGTCAGTGTGGAGTCTATATACAGGAGGCACCAGTACCGAGTCAGTGTGGAGGCTATATACAGGGGGCACCGGTACCGAGTCAGTGTGGAGGCTATATACAGGAGGCACCGGTACCGAGTCAGTGTGGAGTCTATATACAGGAGGCACTGGTACCGAGTCAGTGTGGAGGCTATATACAGGGGGGCACCGGTACCGAGTCAGTGTGGAGGCTATATACAGGGGGCACCGGTACCGAGTCAGTGTGGAGGCTATATACAGGAGGCACCGGTACCGAGTCAGTGTGGAGGCTATATACAGGGGGGCACCGGTACCGAGTCAGTGTGGAGGCTATATACAGGGGGCACCGGTACCGAGTCAGTGTGGAGGCTATATACAGGGGGCACCGGTACCGAGTCAGTGTGGAGGCTATATACAGGGGGCACTGGTACCGAGTCAGTGTGGAGGCTATATACAGGGGGCACTGGTACCGAGTCAGTGTGGAGGCTATATACAGGGGGCACCGGTACAGAGTCAGTGTGGAGTCTATATACAGGAGGCACCGGTACAGAGTCAGTGTGCAGGCTATATACAGGGGGTACCGGTACAGAGTCAGTGTGGAGGCTATATACAGGGGGCACCGGTACAGAGTCAGTGTGGAGGCTATATACAGGGGGGCACCGGTACAGAGTCAGTGTGGAGTCTATATACAGGGGGCACCGGTACCGAGTCAGTGTGGAGTCTATATACAGGAGGCACCGGTACCGAGTCAGTGTGGAGTCTATATACAGGGGGCACCGGTACCGAGTCAGTGTAGAGGCTATATACAGGGGGCACCGGTACCGAGTCAGTGTGGAGGCTATATACAGGGGGCACCGGTACCGAGTCAGTGTGGAGTCTATATACAGGGGGCACCGGTACCGAGTCAGTGTGGAGTCTATATACAGGGGGCACCGGTACCGAGTCAGTCTGGAGTCTATATACAGGGGGGCACCGGTACCGAGTCAGTGTGGAGGCTATATACAGGGGGCACCGGTACCGAGTCAGTGTGGAGGCTATATACAGGGGGCACCGGTACAGAGTCAGTGTGGAGGCTATATACAGGGGGGCACCGGTACAGAGTCAGTGTGGAGGCTATATACAGGGGGCACCGGTACAGAGTCAGTGTGGAGGCTATATACAGGGGGCACCGGTACCGAGTCAGTGTGGAGGCTATATACAGGGGGCACCGGTACAGAGTCAGTGTGGAGGCTATATACAGGGGGGCACCGGTACAGAGTCAGTGTGGAGTCTATATACAGGGGGCACCGGTACAGAGTCAGTGTGGAGTCTATATACAGGGGGTACCGGTACAGAGTCAGTGTGGAGTCTATATACAGGAGGCACCGGTACAGAGTCAATGTGGAGTCTATATACAGGAGGCACCGGTACCGAGTCAGTGTGGAGTCTATATACAGGAGGCACCGGTACCGAGTCAGTGTGGAGTCTATATACAGGAGGCACCGGTACCGAGTCAGTGTGGAGGCTATATACAGGAGGCACCGGTACCGAGTCAGTGTGGAGTCTATATACAGGAGGCACCGGTACCGAGTCAGTGTGGAGGCTATATACAGGAGGCACCGGTACAGAGTCAATGTGGAGTCTATATACAGGAGGCACCGGTACCGAGTCAGTGTGGAGTCTATATACAGGAGGCACCGGTACCAAGTCAGTGTGGAGTCTATATACAGGAGGCACCAGTACCGAGTCAGTGTGGAGGCTATATACAGGGGGCACTGTTACCGAGTCAGTGTGGAGGCTATATACAGGGGGCACCGGTACCGAGTCAGTGTGGAGTCTATATACAGGAGGCACCGGTACAGAGTCAGTGTGGAGGCTATATACAGGGGGCACCGGTACCGAGTCAGTGTGGAGGCTATATACAGGGGGCACCGGTACAGAGTCAGTGTGGAGGCTATATACAGGGGGCACTGGTACCGAGTCAGTGTGGAGTCTATATACAGGGGGCACCGGTACCGAGTCAGTGTGGAGGCTATATACAGGGGGTACAGAGTCAGTGTGGAGTCTATATACAGGGGGCACCGGTACCGAATCAGTGTGGAGTCTATATACAGGGGCTACCGGTACAGAGTCAGTGTGGAGGCTATATACAGGGGGTACAGAGTCAATGTGGAGTCTATATACAGGGGGCACTGGTACCGAGTCAGTGTGGAGGCTATATACAGGGGGTACAGAGTCAATGTGGAGTCTATATACAGGGGGCACTGGTACCGAGTCAGTGTGGAGTCTATATACAGGGGGTACAGAGTCAATGTGGAGGCTATATACAGGGGGTACCGAGTCAGTGTGGAGTCTATATACAGGGGGGCACCGGTACCGAGTCAGTGTGGAGGCTATATACAGGGGGTACAGAGTCAGTGTGGAGTCTATATACAGGAGGGCACCGGTACCGAGTCAGTGTGGAGGCTATATACAGGGGGCACCGGTACAGAGTCGATGTGGAGTCTATATACAGGGGGCACCGGTACAGAGTCAGTGTGGAGGCTATATACAGGGGGCACCGGTACCGAGTCAGTGTGGAGGCTATATACAGGGGGCACCGGTACCGAGTCAGTGTGGAGGCTATATACAGGGGGCACCGGTACCGAGTCAGTGTGGAGGCTATATACAGGGGGCACCGGTACAGAGTCAGTGTGGAGTCTATATACAGGAGGCACCGGTACAGAGTCAGTGTGCAGGCTATATACAGGGGGTACCGGTACAGAGTCAGTGTGGAGGCTATATACAGGGGGCACCGGTACAGAGTCAGTGTGGAGGCTATATACAGGGGGGCACCGGTACAGAGTCAGTGTGGAGTCTATATACAGGGGGCACCGGTACCGAGTCAGTGTGGAGTCTATATACAGGAGGCACCGGTACCGAGTCAGTGTGGAGTCTATATACAGGGGGCACCGGTACCGAGTCAGTGTAGAGGCTATATACAGGGGGCACCGGTACCGAGTCAGTGTGGAGGCTATATACAGGGGGCACCGGTACAGAGTCAGTGTGGAGTCTATATACAGGGGGCACCGGTACCGATTCAGTGTGGAGTCTATATACAGGGGGCACCGGTACCGAGTCAGTGTGGAGTCTATATACAGGGGGGCACCGGTACCGAGTCAGTGTGGAGGCTATATACAGGGGGCACCGGTACCGAGTCAGTGTGGAGGCTATATACAGGGGGCACCGGTACAGAGTCAGTGTGGAGGCTATATACAGGGGGGCACCGGTACAGAGTCAGTGTGGAGGCTATATACAGGGGGCACCGGTACAGAGTCAGTGTGGAGGCTATATACAGGGGGCACCGGTACCGAGTCAGTGTGGAGGCTATATACAGGGGGCACCGGTACAGAGTCAGTGTGGAGGCTATATACAGGGGGGCACCGGTACAGAGTCAGTGTGGAGTCTATATACAGGGGGCACCGGTACAGAGTCAGTGTGGAGTCTATATACAGGGGGTACCGGTACAGAGTCAGTGTGGAGTCTATATACAGGAGGCACCGGTACCGAGTCAGTGTGGAGTCTATATACAGGAGGCACCGGTACCGAGTCAGTGTGGAGTCTATATACAGGAGGCACCGGTACCGAGTCAGTGTGGAGTCTATATACAGGAGGCACCGGTACCGAGTCAGTGTGGAGGCTATATACAGGAGGCACCGGTACCGAGTCAGTGTGGAGTCTATATACAGGAGGCACCGGTACCAAGTCAGTGTGGAGTCTATATACAGGAGGCACCAGTACCGAGTCAGTGTGGAGGCTATATACAGGGGGCACTGGTACCGAGTCAGTGTGGAGGCCATATACAGGGGGCACCGGTACAGAGTCAGTGTGGAGTCTATATACAGGAGGCACCGGTACAGAGTCAGTGTGGAGGCTATATACAGGGGGCACCGGTACCGAGTCAGTGTGGAGGCTATATACAGGGGGCACCGGTACAGAGTCAGTGTGGAGGCTATATACAGGGGGCACTGGTACCGAGTCAGTGTGGAGTCTATATACAGGGGGCACCGGTACCGAGTCAGTGTGGAGGCTATATACAGGGGGTACAGAGTCAGTGTGGAGTCTATATACAGGGGGCACCGGTACCGAGTCAGTGTGGAGTCTATATACAGGGGCTACCGGTACAGAGTCAGTGTGGAGGCTATATACAGGGGGTACAGAGTCAATGTGGAGTCTATATACAGGAGGCACTGGTACCGAGTCAGTGTGGAGGCTATATACAGGGGGTACAGAGTCAATGTGGAGTCTATATACAGGGGGCACTGGTACCGAGTCAGTGTGGAGTCTATATACAGGGGGTACAGAGTCAATGTGGAGGCTATATACAGGGGGTACCGAGTCAGTGTGGAGTCTATATACAGGGGGGCACCGGTACCGAGTCAGTGTGGAGGCTATATACAGGGGGTACAGAGTCAGTGTGGAGTCTATATACAGGAGGGCACCGGTACCGAGTCAGTGTGGAGGCTATATACAGGGGGCACCGGTACAGAGTCGATGTGGAGTCTATATACAGGGGGCACCGGTACAGAGTCAGTGTGGAGGCTATATACAGGGGGCACCGGTACCGAGTCAGTGTGGAGGCTATATACAGGGGGCACCGGTACCGAGTCAGTGTGGAGGCTATATACAGGGGGCACCGGTACCGAGTCAGTGTGGAGGCTATATACAGGAGGCACCGGTACCGAGTCAGTGTGGAGTCTATATACAGGGGGTACCGGTACCGAGTCAGTGTGGAGGCTATATACAGGAGGCACCGGTACCGAGTCAGTGTGGAGTCTATATACAGGAGGCACCGGTACCGAGTCAGTGTGGAGGCTATATACAGGGGGGCACCGGTACCGAGTCAGTGTGGAGGCTATATACAGGGGGCACCGGTACCGAGTCAGTGTGGAGGCTATATACAGGAGGCACCGGTACCGAGTCAGTGTGGAGGCTATATACAGGGGGGCACCGGTACCGAGTCAGTGTGGAGGCTATATACAGGGGGCACCGGTACCGAGTCAGTGTGGAGGCTATATACAGGGGGCACCGGTACCGAGTCAGTGTGGAGGCTATATACAGGGGGCACTGGTACCGAGTCAGTGTGGAGGCTATATACAGGGGGCACTGGTACCGAGTCAGTGTGGAGGCTATATACAGGGGGCACCGGTACAGAGTGAGTGTGGAGTCTATATACAGGAGGCACCGGTACAGAGTCAGTGTGCAGGCTATATACAGGGGGTACCGGTACAGAGTCAGTGTGGAGGCTATATACAGGGGGCACCGGTACAGAGTCAGTGTGGAGGCTATATACAGGGGGGCACCGGTACAGAGTCAGTGTGGAGTCTATATACAGGGGGCACCGGTACCGAGTCAGTGTGGAGTCTATATACAGGAGGCACCGGTACCGAGTCAGTGTGGAGTCTATATACAGGGGGCACCGGTACCGAGTCAGTGTGGAGGCTATATACAGGGGGCACCGGTACCGAGTCAGTGTGGAGGCTATATACAGGGGGCACCGGTACCGAGTCAGTGTGGAGTCTATATACAGGGGGCACCGGTACCGAGTCAGTGTGGAGTCTATATACAGGGGGCACCGGTACCGAGTCAGTGTGGAGTCTATATACAGGGGGCACCGGTACCGAGTCAGTGTGGAGTCTATATACAGGGGGGCACCGGTACCGAGTCAGTATGGAGGCTATATACAGGGGGGCACCGGTACCGAGTCAGTGTAAAGGCTATATACAGGGGGGCACCGGTACCGAGTCAGTGTGGAGGCTATATACAGGAGGTACCAGTACCGAGTCAGTGTGGAGTCTATATACAGGGGGCACCGGTACCGAGTCAGTGTGGAGTCTATATACAGGGGGCACCGGTACCGAGTCAGTGTGGAGTCTATATACAGGGGGCACCAGTACCGAGTCAGTGTGGAGGCTATATACAGGGGGCACCGGTACCGAGTCAGTGTGGAGGCTATATACAGGGGGCACCGGTACCGAGTCAGTGTGGAGTCTTTATACAGGGGGCACCGGTACCGAGTCAGTGTGGAGTCTATATACAGGGGGTACCGGTACCGAGTCAGTGTGGAGGCTATATACAGGGGGCACCGGTACCGAGTCAGTGTGGAGGCTATATACAGGGGGCACCGGTACCGAGTCAGTGTGGAGGCTATATACAGGAGGCACCGGTACCGAGTCAGTGTGGAGGCTATATACAGGAGGCACCGGTACCGAGTCAGTGTGGAGGCTATATACAGGGGGCACCGGTACCGAGTCAGTGTGGAGGCTATATACAGGGGGCATCGGTACCGAGTCAGTGTGGAGGCTATATACAGGAGGCACCGGTACCGAGTCAGTGTGGAGGCTATATACAGGAGGCACTGGTACAGAGTCAGTGTGGAGGCTATATACAGGGGGTACCGGTACCGAGTCAGTGTGGAGGCTATATACAGGGGGTACCGGTACCGAGTCAGTGTGGAGGCTATATACAGGAGGCACCGGTACCGAGTCAGTGTGGAGTCTATATACAGGGGGCACCGGTACCGAGTCAGTGTGGAGGCTATATACAGGGGGCACCGGTACCGAGTCAGTGTGGAGGCTATATACAGGGGGCACCGGTACCGAGTCAGTGTGGAGTCTATATACAGGGGGCACCGGTATCGAGTCAGTGTGGAGTCTATATACAGGGGGCACCGGTACCGAGTCAGTGTGGAGTCTATATACAGGGGGCACCGGTACCGAGTCAGTGTGGAGTCTATATACAGGGGGGCACCGGTACCGAGTCAGTGTGGAGGCTATATACAGGGGGGCACCGGTACCGAGTCAGTGTGGAGGCTATATACAGGGGGGCACCGGTACCGAGTCAGTGTGGAGGCTATATACAGGAGGTACCAGTACCGAGTCAGTGTGGAGTCTATATACAGGGGGCACCGGTACCGAGTCAGTGTGGAGTCTATATACAGGGGGCACCGGTACCGAGTCAGTGTGGAGTCTATATACAGGGGGCACCAGTACCGAGTCAGTGTGGAGGCTATATACAGGGGGCACCGGTACCGAGTCAGTGTGGAGGCTATATACAGGGGGCACCGGTACCGAGTCAGTGTGGAGTCTTTATACAGGGGGTACCGGTACCGAGTCAGTGTGGAGGCTATATACAGGGGGCACCGGTACCGAGTCAGTGTGGAGGCTATATACAGGGGGCACCGGTACCGAGTCAGTGTGGAGGCTATATACAGGAGGCACCGGTACCGAGTCAGTGTGGAGGCTATATACAGGAGGCACCGGTACCGAGTCAGTGTGGAGGCTATATACAGGGGGCACCGGTACCGAGTCAGTGTGGAGGCTATATACAGGGGGCATCGGTACCGAGTCAGTGTGGAGGCTATATACAGGAGGCACCGGTACCGAGTCAGTGTGGAGGCTATATACAGGAGGCACTGGTACAGAGTCAGTGTGGAGGCTATATACAGGGGGTACCGGTACCGAGTCAGTGTGGAGGCTATATACAGGGGGTACCGGTACCGAGTCAGTGTGGAGGCTATATACAGGAGGCACCGGTACCGAGTCAGTGTGGAGGCTATATACAGGGGGTACAGGTACCGAGTCAGTGTGGAGGCTATATACAGGGGGCACCGGTACCGAGTCAGTGTGGAGGCTATATACAGGAGGCACCGGTACCCAGTCAGTGTGGAGGCTATATACAGGAGGCACCGGTACCGAGTCAGTGTGGAGGCTATATACAGGGGGTACCGGTACCGAGTCAGTGTGGAGGCTATATACAGGGGGCACCGGTACCGAGTCAGTGTGGAGGCTATATACAGGGGGCACCGGTACCGAGTCAGTGTGGAGGCTATATACAGGAGGCACCGGTACCGAGTCAGTGTGGAGGCTATATACAGGAGGCACTGGTACAGAGTCAGTGTGGAGGCTATATACAGGGGGTACCGGTACCGAGTCAGTGTGGAGGCTATATACAGGGGGTACCGGTACCGAGTCAGTGTGGAGGCTATATACAGGAGGCACCGGTACCGAGTCAGTGTGGAGGCTATATACAGGAGGTACTGGTACCGAGTCAGTGTGGAGGCTATATACAGGGGGCACCGGTACCGAGTCAGTGTGGAGGCTATATACAGGGGGCACCGGTACCGAGTCAGTGTGGAGGCTATATACAGGGGGCACCGATACCGAGTCAGTGTGGAGGCTATATACAGGGGGCACCGGTACCGAGTCAGTGTGGAGTCTATATACAGGAGGCACTGGTACAGAGTCAGTGTGGAGGCTATATACAGGGGGTACCGGTACCGAGTCAGTGTGGAGGCTATATACAGGAGGCACCGGTACCGAGTCAGTGTGGAGGCTATATACAGGAGGCACTGGTACAGAGTCAGTGTGGAGGCTATATACAGGGGGCACCGGTACCGAGTCAGTGTGGAGGCTATATACACGGGGCACCGGTACCGAGTCAGTGTGGAGGCTATATACAGGAGGCACCGGTACCGAGTCAGTGTGTAGGCTATATACAGGGGGCACCGGTACCGAGTCAGTGTGGAGGCTATATACAGGGGGCACCGGTACCGAGTCAGTGTGGAGGCTATATACAGGGGGCACCGGTACCGAGTCAGTGTGGAGGCTATATACAGGGGGCACCGGTACCGAGTCAGTGTGGAGGCTATATACAGGGGGCACCGGTACCGAGTCAATGTGGAGGCTATATACAGGGGGCACCGGTACCGAGTCAGTGTGGAGTCTATATACAGGGGGCACCGGTACCGAGTCAATGTGGAGGCTATATACAGGGGGCACTGGTACCGAGTCAGTGTGGAGGCTATATACAGGAGGCACCGGTACCGAGTCAGTGTGGAGGCTATATACAGGAGGCACCGGTACAGAGTCAGTGTGGAGGCTATATACAGGAGGCACCGGTACCGAGTCAGTGTGGAGACTATATACAGGGGGTACCGGTACCGAGTCAGTGTGGAGGCTATATACAGGGGGCACCGGTACCGAGTCAGTGTGGAGGCTATATACAGGGGGCACCGGTACCGAGTCAGTGTGGAGGCTATATACAGGAGGCACCGGTACCGAGTCAGTGTGGAGGCTATATACAGGAGGCACTGGTACAGAGTCAGTGTGGAGGCTATATACAGGGGGTACCGGTACCGAGTCAGTGTGGAGGCTATATACAGGGGGTACCGGTACCGAGTCAGTGTGGAGGCTATATACAGGAGGCACCGGTACCGAGTCAGTGTGGAGGCTATATACAGGAGGTACTGGTACCGAGTCAGTGTGGAGGCTATATACAGGGGGCACCGGTACCGAGTCAGTGTGGAGGCTATATACAGGGGGCACCGGTACCGAGTCAGTGTGGAGGCTATATACAGGGGGCACCGATACCGAGTCAGTGTGGAGGCTATATACAGGGGGCACCGGTACCGAGTCAGTGTGGAGTCTATATACAGGAGGCACTGGTACAGAGTCAGTGTGGAGGCTATATACAGGGGGTACCGGTACCGAGTCAGTGTGGAGGCTATATACAGGAGGCACCGGTACCGAGTCAGTGTGGAGGCTATATACAGGAGGCACTGGTACCGAGTCAGTGTGGAGGCTATATACAGGGGGCACCGGTACCGAGTCAGTGTGGAGGCTATATACACGGGGCACCGGTACCGAGTCAGTGTGGAGGCTATATACAGGAGGCACCGGTACCGAGTCAGTGTGGAGGCTATATACAGGGGGCACCGGTACCGAGTCAGTGTGGAGGCTATATACAGGGGGCACCGGTACCGAGTCAGTGTGGAGGCTATATACAGGGGGCACCGGTACCGAGTCAGTGTGGAGGCTATATACAGGGGGCACCGGTACCGAGTCAGTGTGGAGGCTATATACAGGGGGCACCGGTACCGAGTCAATGTGGAGGCTATATACAGGGGGCACCGGTACCGAGTCAGTGTGGAGTCTATATACAGCGGGCACCGGTACCGAGTCAATGTGGAGGCTATATACAGGGGGTACCGGTACAGAGTCAGTGTGGAGGCTATATACAGGGGGCACCGGTACCGAGTCAGTGTGGAGGCTATATACAGGGGGCACCGGTACCGAGTCAGTGTGGAGTCTATATACAGGAGGCACCGGTACCGAGTCAGTGTGGAGGCTATATACAGGAGGCACCGGTACAGAGTCAGTGTGGAGGCTATATACAGGGGGCACCGGTACCGAGTCAGTGTGGAGGCTATATACAGGGGGCACTGGTACCGAGTCAGTGTGGAGGCTATATACAGGAGGCACCGGTACCGAGTCAGTGTGGAGGCTATATACAGGAGGCACCGGTACAGAGTCAGTGTGGAGTCTATATACAGGGGGCACCGGTACCGAGTCAGTGTGGAGGCTATATACAGGGGGCACCGGTACCGAGTCAGTGTGGAGGCTATATACAGGGGGCACCGGTACAGAGTCAGTGTGGAGGCTATATACAAGGGGCACCGGTACCGAGTCAGTGTGGAGGCTATATACAAGGGGCACCGGTACCGAGTCAGTGTGGAGGCTATATACAGGAGGCACCGGTACCGAGTCAGTGTGGAGGCTATATACAGGAGGCACCGGTACAGACTCAGTGTGGAGGCTATATACAGGGGGCACCGGTACCGAGTCAGTGTGGAGGCTATATACAGGGGGCACCGGTACCGAGTCAGTGTGGAGGCTATATACAGGGGGCACCGGTACAGAGTCAGTGTGGAGGCTATATACAGGAGGCACCGGTACCGAGTCAGTGTGGAGACTATATACAGGGGGTACCGGTACCGAGTCAGTGTGGAGGCTATATACAGGGGGCACCGGTACCGAGTCAGTGTGGAGGCTATATACAGGGGGCACCGGTACCGAGTCAGTGTGGAGGCTATATACAGGAGGCACCGGTACCGAGTCAGTGTGGAGGCTATATACAGGAGGCACTGGTACAGAGTCAGTGTGGAGGCTATATACAGGGGGTACCGGTACCGAGTCAGTGTGGAGGCTATATACAGGGGGTACCGGTACCGAGTCAGTGTGGAGGCTATATACAGGAGGCACCGGTACCGAGTCAGTGTGGAGGCTATATACAGGAGGTACTGGTACCGAGTCAGTGTGGAGGCTATATACAGGGGGCACCGGTACCGAGTCAGTGTGGAGGCTATATACAGGGGGCACCGGTACCGAGTCAGTGTGGAGGCTATATACAGGGGGCACCGATACCGAGTCAGTGTGGAGGCTATATACAGGGGGCACCGGTACCGAGTCAGTGTGGAGTCTATATACAGGAGGCACTGGTACAGAGTCAGTGTGGAGGCTATATACAGGGGGTACCGGTACCGAGTCAGTGTGGAGGCTATATACAGGAGGCACCGGTACCGAGTCAGTGTGGAGGCTATATACAGGAGGCACTGGTACCGAGTCAGTGTGGAGGCTATATACAGGGGGCACCGGTACCGAGTCAGTGTGGAGGCTATATACACGGGGCACCGGTACCGAGTCAGTGTGGAGGCTATATACAGGAGGCACCGGTACCGAGTCAGTGTGGAGGCTATATACAGGGGGCACCGGTACCGAGTCAGTGTGGAGGCTATATACAGGGGGCACCGGTACCGAGTCAGTGTGGAGGCTATATACAGGGGGCACCGGTACCGAGTCAGTGTGGAGGCTATATACAGGGGGCACCGGTACCGAGTCAGTGTGGAGGCTATATACAGGGGGCACCGGTACCGAGTCAATGTGGAGGCTATATACAGGGGGCACCGGTACCGAGTCAGTGTGGAGTCTATATACAGCGGGCACCGGTACCGAGTCAATGTGGAGGCTATATACAGGGGGTACCGGTACAGAGTCAGTGTGGAGGCTATATACAGGGGGCACCGGTACCGAGTCAGTGTGGAGGCTATATACAGGGGGCACCGGTACCGAGTCAGTGTGGAGTCTATATACAGGAGGCACCGGTACCGAGTCAGTGTGGAGGCTATATACAGGAGGCACCGGTACAGAGTCAGTGTGGAGGCTATATACAGGGGGCACCGGTACCGAGTCAGTGTGGAGGCTATATACAGGGGGCACTGGTACCGAGTCAGTGTGGAGGCTATATACAGGAGGCACCGGTACCGAGTCAGTGTGGAGGCTATATACAGGAGGCACCGGTACAGAGTCAGTGTGGAGTCTATATACAGGGGGCACCGGTACCGAGTCAGTGTGGAGGCTATATACAGGGGGCACCGGTACCGAGTCAGTGTGGAGGCTATATACAGGGGGCACCGGTACAGAGTCAGTGTGGAGGCTATATACAAGGGGCACCGGTACCGAGTCAGTGTGGAGGCTATATACAAGGGGCACCGGTACCGAGTCAGTGTGGAGGCTATATACAGGAGGCACCGGTACCGAGTCAGTGTGGAGGCTATATACAGGAGGCACCGGTACAGACTCAGTGTGGAGGCTATATACAGGGGGCACCGGTACCGAGTCAGTGTGGAGGCTATATACAGGGGGCACCGGTACCGAGTCAGTGTGGAGGCTATATACAGGGGGCACCGGTACAGAGTCAGTGTGGAGGCTATATACAGGAGGCACCGGTACCGAGTCAGTGTGGAGACTATATACAGGGGGTACCGGTACCGAGTCAGTGTGGAGGCTATATACAGGGGGCACCGGTACCGAGTCAGTGTGGAGGCTATATACAGGGGGCACCGGTACCGAGTCAGTGTGGAGGCTATATACAGGAGGCACCGGTACCGAGTCAGTGTGGAGGCTATATACAGGAGGCACTGGTACAGAGTCAGTGTGGAGGCTATATACAGGGGGTACCGGTACCGAGTCAGTGTGGAGGCTATATACAGGGGGAACCGGTACCGAGTCAGTGTGGAGGCTATATACAGGAGGCACCGGTACCGAGTCAGTGTGGAGGCTATATACAGGAGGTACTGGTACCGAGTCAGTGTGGAGGCTATATACAGGGGGCACCGGTACCGAGTCAGTGTGGAGGCTATATACAGGGGGCACCGATACCGAGTCAGTGTGGAGGCTATATACAGGGGGCACCGGTACCGAGTCAGTGTGGAGTCTATATACAGGAGGCACTGGTACCGAGTCAGTGTGGAGGCTATATACAGGGGGCACCGGTACCGAGTCAGTGTGGAGGCTATATACAGGGGGCACCGGTACCGAGTCAGTGTGGAGGCTATATACAGGGGGCACCGATACCGAGTCAGTGTGGAGGCTATATACAGGGGGCACCGGTACCGAGTCAGTGTGGAGTCTATATACAGGAGGCACTGGTACAGAGTCAGTGTGGAGTCTATATACAGCGGGCACCGGTACCGAGTCAATGTGGAGGCTATATACAGGGGGTACCGGTACAGAGTCAGTGTGGAGGCTATATACAGGGGGCACCGGTACCGAGTCAGTGTGGAGGCTATATACAGGGGGCACCGGTACCGAGTCAGTGTGGAGTCTATATACAGGAGGCACCGGTACCGAGTCAGTGTGGAGGCTATATACAGGAGGCACCGGTACAGAGTCAGTGTGGAGGCTATATACAGGGGGCACCGGTACCGAGTCAGTGTGGAGGCTATATACAGGGGGCACTGGTACCGAGTCAGTGTGGAGGCTATATACAGGAGGCACCGGTACCGAGTCAGTGTGGAGGCTATATACAGGAGGCACCGGTACAGAGTCAGTGTGGAGGCTATATACAGGAGGCACCGGTACCGAGTCAGTGTGGAGGCTATATACAGGAGGCACCGGTACAGAGTCAGTGTGGAGGCTATATACAGGGGGCACCGGTACCGAGTCAGTGTGGAGGCTATATACAGGGGGCACCGGTACCGAGTCAGTGTGGAGGCTATATACAGGGGGCACCGGTACAGAGTCAGTGTGGAGGCTATATACAGGAGGCACCGGTACCGAGTCAGTGTGGAGACTATATACAGGGGGTACCGGTACCGAGTCAGTGTGGAGGCTATATACAGGGGGCACCGGTACCGAGTCAGTGTGGAGGCTATATACAGGGGGCACCGGTACCGAGTCAGTGTGGAGGCTATATACAGGAGGCACCGGTACCGAGTCAGTGTGGAGGCTATATACAGGAGGCACTGGTACAGAGTCAGTGTGGAGGCTATATACAGGGGGTACCTGTACCGAGTCAGTGTGGAGGCTATATACAGGGGGTACCGGTACCGAGTCAGTGTGGAGGCTATATACAGGAGGCACCGGTACCGAGTCAGTGTGGAGGCTATATACAGGAGGTACTGGTACCGAGTCAGTGTGGAGGCTATATACAGGGGGCACCGGTACCGAGTCAGTGTGGAGGCTATATACAGGGGGCACCGGTACCGAGTCAGTGTGGAGGCTATATACAGGGGGCACCGATACCGAGTCAGTGTGGAGGCTATATACAGGGGGCACCGGTACCGAGTCAGTGTGGAGTCTATATACAGGAGGCACTGGTACAGAGTCAGTGTGGAGGCTATATACAGGGGGTACCGGTACCGAGTCAGTGTGGAGGCTATATACAGGAGGCACCGGTACCGAGTCAGTGTGGAGGCTATATACAGGAGGCACTGGTACCGAGTCAGTGTGGAGGCTATATACAGGGGGCACCGGTACCGAGTCAGTGTGGAGGCTATATACACGGGGCACCGGTACCGAGTCAGTGTGGAGGCTATATACAGGAGGCACCGGTACCGAGTCAGTGTGGAGGCTATATACAGGGGGCACCGGTACCGAGTCAGTGTGGAGGCTATATACAGGGGGCACCGGTACCGAGTCAGTGTGGAGGCTATATACAGGGGGCACCGGTACCGAGTCAGTGTGGAGGCTATATACAGGGGGCACCGGTACCGAGTCAGTGTGGAGGCTATATACAGGGGGCACCGGTACCGAGTCAATGTGGAGGCTATATACAGGGGGCACCGGTACCGAGTCAGTGTGGAGTCTATATACAGGGGGCACCGGTACCGAGTCAATGTGGAGGCTATATACAGGGGGTACCGGTACAGAGTCAGTGTGGAGGCTATATACAGGGGGCACCGGTACCGAGTCAGTGTGGAGGCTATATACAGGGGGCACCGGTACCGAGTCAGTGTGGAGTCTATATACTGGAGGCACCGGTACCGAGTCAGTGTGGAGGCTATATACAGGAGGCACCGGTACAGAGTCAGTGTGGAGGCTATATACAGGGGGCACCGGTACCGAGTCAGTGTGGAGGCTATATACAGGGGGCACTGGTACCGAGTCAGTGTGGAGGCTATATACAGGAGGCACCGGTACCGAGTCAGTGTGGAGGCTATATACAGGAGGCACCGGTACAGAGTCAGTGTGGAGTCTATATACAGGGGGCACCGGTACCGAGTCAGTGTGGAGGCTATATACAGGGGGCACCGGTACCGAGTCAGTGTGGAGGCTATATACAGGGGGCACCGGTACAGAGTCAGTGTGGAGGCTATATACAAGGGGCACCGGTACCGAGTCAGTGTGGAGGCTATATACAAGGGGCACCGGTACCGAGTCAGTGTGGAGTCTATATACAGGGGGGCACCGGTACCGAGTCAGTGTGGAGTCTATATACAGGGGGGCACCGGTACCGAGTCAGTGTGGAGTCTATATACAGGGGGGCACCGGTACCGAGTCAGTGTGGAGGCTATATACAGGGGGTACCAGTACCGAGTCAGTGTGGAGGCTATATACAGGGGGCACCGGTACCGAGTCAGTGTGGAGGCTATATACAGGGGGCACCGGTACCGAGTCAGTGTGGAGGCTATATACAGGGGGCACCGGTACCGAGTCAGTGTGGAGGCTATATACAGGGGGCACCGGTACCGAGTCAGTGTGGAGTCTATATACAGGGGGCACCGGTACCGAGTCAGTGTGGAGTCTATATACAGGGGGCACCGGTACCGAGTCAGTGTGGAGGCTATATACAGGGGGCACCGGTACCGAGTCAGTGTGGAGGCTATATACAGGGGGCACCGGTACCGAGTCAGTGTGGAGGCTATATACAGGGGGCACCGGTACCGAGTCAGTGTGGAGGCTATATACAGGGGGCACCGGTACCGAGTCAGTGTGGAGGCTATATACAGGGGGCACCGGTACCGAGTCAGTGTGGAGGCTATATACAGGGGGTACCGGTACCGAGTCAGTGTGGAGGCTATATACAGGGGGCACCGGTACCGAGTCAGTGTGGAGGCTATATACAGGAGGCACCGGTACCGAGTCAGTGTGGAGTCTATATACAGGGGGCACCGGTACCGAGTCAGTGTGGAGGCTATATACAGGGGGCACCGGTACCGAGTCAGTGTGGAGTCTATATACAGGGGGCACCGGTACCGAGTCAGTGTGGAGTCTATATACAGATATACAGGGGGCACCGGTACCGAGTCAGTGTGGAGGCTATATACAGGGGGCACCGGTACCGAGTCAGTGTGGAGGCTATATACAGGGGGCACCGGTACCGAGTCAGTGTGGAGGCTATATACAGGGGGCACCGGTACCGAGTCAGTGTGGAGGCTATATACAGGGGGCACCGGTACCGAGTCAGTGTGGAGGCTATATACAGGGGGCACCGGTACCGAGTCAGTGTGGAGGCTATATACAAGGGGCACCGGTACCGAGTCAGTGTGGAGTCTATATACAGGGGGGCACCGGTACCGAGTCAGTGTGGAGTCTATATACAGGGGGGCACCGGTACCGAGTCAGTGTGGAGTCTATATACAGGGGGGCACCGGTACCGAGTCAGTGTGGAGGCTATATACAGGGGGTACCGGTACAGAGTCAGTGTGGAGGCTATATACAGGGGGCACCGGTACCGAGTCAGTGTGGAGGCTATATACAGGGGGCACCGGTACCGAGTCAGTGTGGAGGCTATATACAGGGGGCACCGGTACCGAGTCAGTGTGGAGGCTATATACAGGGGGCACCGGTACCGAGTCAGTGTGGAGGCTATATACAGGGGGCACCGGTACCGAGTCAGTGTGGAGGCTATATACAGGGGGCACCGGTACCGAGTCAGTGTGGAGTCTATATACAGGGGGCACCGGTACCGAGTCAGTGTGGAGTCTATATACAGGGGGCACCGGTACCGAGTCAGTGTGGAGGCTATATACAGGGGGCACCGGTACCGAGTCAGTGTGGAGGCTATATACAGGGGGCACCGGTACCGAGTCAGTGTGGAGGCTATATACAGGGGGCACCGGTACCGAGTCAGTGTGGAGGCTATATACAGGGGGCACCGGTACCGAGTCAGTGTGGAGGCTATATACAGGGGGCACCGGTACCGAGTCAGTGTGGAGGCTATATACAGGGGGTACCGGTACCGAGTCAGTGTGGAGGCTATATACAGGGGGCACCGGTACCGAGTCAGTGTGGAGGCTATATACAGGAGGCACCGGTACCGAGTCAGTGTGGAGTCTATATACAGGGGGCACCGGTACCGAGTCAGTATGGAGGCTATATACAGGGGGCACCGGTACCGAGTCAGTGTGGAGTCTATATACAGGGGGCACCGGTACCGAGTCAGTGTGGAGTCTATATACAGGGGGCATCGGTACCGAGTCAGTGTGGAGGCTATATACAGGGGGCACCGGTACCGAGTCAGTGTGGAGTCTATATACAGGGGGCACCGGTACCGAGTCAGTGTGGAGGCTATATACAGGGGGCACCGGTACCGAGTCAGTGTGGAGGCTATATACAGGGGGCACCGGTACCGAGTCAGTGTGGAGGCTATATACAGGGGGCACCGGTACCGAGTCAGTGTGGAGGCTATATACAGGAGGCACCGGTACCGAGTCAGTGTGGAGGCTATATACAGGGGGTACCAGTACCGAGTCAGTGTGGAGGCTATATACAGGGGGCACCGGTACCGAGTCAGTGTGGAGTCTATATACAGGGGGCACCGGTACCGAGTCAGTGTGGAGTCTATATACAGGGGGCACCGGTACCGAGTCAGTGTGGAGGCTATATACAGGGGGCACCGGTACCGAGTCAGTGTGGAGTCTATATACAGGGGGCACCAGTACCGAGTCAGTGTGGAGTCTATATACAGGAGGCACCGGTACCGAGTCAGTGTGGAGGCTATATACAGGGGGTACCAGTACCGAGTCAGTGTGGAGGCTATATACAGGGGACACCGGTACCGAGTCAGTGTGGAGTCTATATACAGGGGGCACCAGTACCGAGTCAGTGTGGAGTCTATATACAGAGTGCACCGGTACCGAGTCAGTGTGGAGGCTATATACAGGGGGCACCGGTACCGAGTCAGTGTGGAGTCTATATACAGGGGGCACCAGTACCGAGTCAGTGTGGAGTCTATATACAGGGGGCACCGGTACCGAGTCAGTGTGGAGGCTATATACAGGAGGCACCGGTACCGAGTCAGTGTGGAGGCTATATACAGGGGGCACCGGTACCGAGTCAGTGTGGAGGCTATATACAGGGGGCACCGGTACCGAGTCAGTGTGGAGGCTATATACAGGGGGCACCGGTACAGAGTCAGTGTGGAGGCTATATACAGGGGGCACCGGTACCGAGTCAGTGTGGAGGCTATATACAGGGGGCACCGGTACCGAGTCAGTGTGGAGGCTATATACAGGGGGCACCGGTACCGAGTCAGTGTGGAGGCTATATACAGGGGGCACCGGTACCGAGTCAGTGTGGAGGCTATATACAGGGGGCACCGGTACCGAGTCAGTGTGGAGGCTATATACAAGGGGCACCGGTACCGAGTCAGTGTGGAGTCTATATACAGGAGGCACCGGTACCGAGTCAGTGTGGAGGCTATATACAGGAGGCACCGGTACCGAGTCAGTGTGGAGGCTATATACAGGGGGCACCGGTACCGAGTCAGTGTGGAGTCTATATACAGGGGGCACCGGTACCGAGTCAGTGTGGAGGCTATATACAGGGGGCACCGGTACCGAGTCAGTGTGGAGTCTATATACAGGGGGCACCGGTACCGAGTCAGTGTGGAGTCTATATACAGGGGGCACCGGTACCGAGTCAGTGTGGAGTCTATATACAGGGGGCACCGGTACCGAGTCAGTGTGGAGGCTATATACAGGGGGCACCGGTACCGAGTCAGTGTGGAGGCTATATACAGGGGGCACCGGTACCGAGTCAGTGTGGAGGCTATATACAAGGGGCACCGGTACCGAGTCAGTGTGGAGTCTATATACAGGAGGCACCGGTACCGAGTCAGTGTGGAGGCTATATACAGGAGGCACCGGTACCGAGTCAGTGTGGAGGCTATATACAGGGGGCACCGGTACCGAGTCCGTGTGGAGGCTATATACAGGGGGCACCGGTACCGAGTCAGTGTGGAGGCTATATACAAGGGGCACCGGTACCGAGTCAGTGTGGAGTCTATATACAGGGGGCACCGGTACCGAGTCAGTGTGGAGGCTATATACAGGGGGCACCGGTACCGAGTCAGTTGCAGGGGTACAGGCTAGTTGAGGTAATCTGTACATGTAGGTGGGGGCGAAGTGACTATGCATAGATAATATACAAACTGCGAGTGTACAAAATGGAGGGGGGATCAATGTAAATTGTCCGGTGGCGATTTGATGAATTGTTCAGCAGTCTTATGGCTTGGGGGTAGAAGCTGTTGAGGAACCTTTTGGTCCTAGACTTGGCGCTCCAGTACCGCTTGTCATGCGGTAGCAGAGAAAACAGTCTATAACTTGGGTGACTGGAGTCTCTGCCAATTTTATGGGCTTTCCTCTGACATTGACTATTATATAGGTACTGGATGGCAGGAAGCTTGGCCCCAATGATGTATTGGGCCGATCGCACTACCCTCTGTAGCAACTTATGGTCAGATGCCGAGCAGTTGCCATACCAGGCGGTGATGCAACCGGCAAGGATGCTCTCGATGGTGCAGCTGTAGAACCTTTTGAGGATCTGGGGACCCATGCCAAATCTTTTCAGTCTCCTGAGGGGGAAAAGGTTTTGTCGTGCCCTCTTCACGACTGTCTTGGTATGTTTGGACCGTGATAGTTTGTTGGTGATGTGGACACTGAACTTAAGCCTAACTCTAGGATCCATTTAGCCTGCTTATGTGCTCATTTAGGGAGCGTTCCACAGCTAAGGCGAAGCGATGCAACAACCAATGGTTACGTGCCACTTCGTCGACTGTGTCATCGACTGACAGATTGCTATAACATACAGTGTGGTGTGGTTAGCTGATAGGTTAAAAAAAAACTATCCAGGCGTTGTAAAACTTGGCAAAGTCTAAGCAGTGGAAAGCGACTTACATGTTGGCCGCAGTCCCCTGCTCAGACATTTCATGGATCAACCAATGGTTGTGTGGTACGTCGTTGACTGTGTCATCGACTGACATATAACATATGGGGGGTGTTCCTCTGCCCAGGCATTGCTGACGCCTGCCAGATCTTACAACGCCTGGATAGGTATTTTAGGTATCAGCTAACCACATCATATGTTATAGCAATCGGTCATTTGATGACAGAGTCGATGACGTGGCACTCAACCATTGGTTGATGCATGCAACTTATGAGCAGGGAACGCAACCATAATGTGCTTAGCTGATACTTAAAATAACTATCCAGTGATAGTTTGGCTAGTTGAGAACAAGTTCTCGTTTACAACTGTGACCTGGCCAAGAATAAAGCAAAGCAGTTTGACGCATACAACAACACAGAGTTACACATGGAATAAACAAACATACAGTCACTAACACATTAGAAATGTATATATACACAATGTGTGCAAATGAGGTAAGATAAGGGAGGTAAGGCAATAAATAGGCCATGGTGGCGAAGTAATTACAATATACCAATTAAACACTGGAGTGATTGATGTGCAGAAGATGAATGTGCAAGTAGAGATACTGGGGTGCAAAGGAGCAAGATAAAAAAATACATTATGGGGATGAGGTAGTTGGATGGGCTACAGTGCCTTGCGAAAGTATTCGGCCCCCTTGAACTTTGCGACCTTTTGCCACATTTCAGGCTTCAAACATAAAGATATAAACTGTATTTTTTTGTGAAGAATCAACAACAAGTGGGACACAATCATGAAGTGGAACGACATTTATTGGATATTTCAAACTTTTTTAACAAATCAAAAACTGAAAAATTGGGCGTTCAAGGTTCAAGGGGGCCGAATACTTTCGCAAGGCACTGTATATTACAGCTGGGCTATGTAAAGGTGCAGTGATCTGTGAGCTGCTCTGACAGCTAGTGCTTAACGCTAGAGATATGAGTCTCCAGCTTCAGTGATTTTTGCAGTTCATTCCAGTCATTGGCGGCAGAGAACTGGAAAGAAAGGCGGCCAAAGTAGGAATTGGCTTTGGGGGTGACTAGTGAGATATACCTATCACGATCGTCTGAATGAATGGACCAAGGCGCAGCGTATTTAGAGTTCCACATGTTTAATAAATATGAAACTCACCAAAAACAATACAGCAGAAAATGAAACATGATGTTCTGGGCTGCTCACAGGCAGCTACACAAAAACAAGATCCCACAAACAACAGGTGGGAAAGACTGCCTAAATATGATCCCCAATCAGAGACAATGATAGACAGCTGCCTCTGATTGGGAACCATACCAGGCCAACAAAGAAATAGAAAACATAGATTGCCCACCCTAGTCACACCCTGACCTAACCAAATAGAGAATTAAAAGGATCTCTAAGGTCAGGGCGTGACAATACCTGCTGGAGTGTGTGCTACGGGTGGGTGCTGCTATGGTGACCAGTGAGCTGAGATAAGGCGGAGCTTTACATAGCAGAGACTTGTAGATGACCTGGAGCCAGTGGGTTTGGCGACGAGTATGAAGCGAGGGCCAGCCAACGAGAGCGTACAGGTCGCAATGGTGGGTAGTATATGGGCCTTTGGTGACAAAACGGATGGCACTGTGATAGACTGCATCTAATTTCTTGAGTAGAGTGTTGGAAGCTATTTTGTAAATGACACCGCCGAAGTCAAGAATCGGTAGGATGGTCAGTTTTACGAGGGTATGTTTGGCAGCATGAGTGAAGGATGCTTTGTTCGCGAAATAGGAAGCCAAATCTAGATTTAATTTTGGATTGGAGATGCTTAATGTAAGACTGGAAGTTTTGGAGTTTACAGTCTAACCAGACACCTAGGTATTTGTAGTTGTCCAAATATTCTAAGTCAGAACCGTCCAGAGTAGTGATGCTGGACGGGCGGGCAGGTGCGGGCAGCGATCAGGTGAAGAGCATGCATTTAGTTTTACTTGCATTTAAGAGCAGTTGGAGGCAACGGAAGGAGAGTTGTATGACATTGAAGCTCGTCTGGAGGTTAGTTAACACAGTGTCCAAAGAAGGGCCAGAAGTATACAGAATGTAGGTAAGCAATACTGAACCATGCATGAAAGCCCCAGCAGTTTAGGATGACTGTGTGATCTTGCTCTTCGTAGTTGATGTGATTAGGACCTTTAAACATGGTTAACATTCACAAGGCCACGGGGCCAGACGAATTACCAGGACGTGCACTCAGATAATGCGCCGCTGACCAGCTGGTGGGTGTCTTCCCTAATCGAGTCTGCAATACCTACATGTTTCAAGCATATCACCATAGCCTCTTTATGCCAGAATGCCTAGGTAACCTGTCTACATGACTATCACACCGTAGCACTCACATCTGTAGCCATGAAATGCTTTAAAAGGCTGGTCATGGCTCACTTCAACACCATCATCCCAGACACTTTGGACCCAGTCCAATTCGCATACCGCCTCAACAGATCCACAGATCACGCAATCTTTATTGCCTCTCAGGACCCTGGGACAGAACACCTCCCTTTGCAACTGGATCTGTTCACTGACAACGATGAGACAGCCTATATAGAGGAGGTCAGAGACCTAACAGTGTGGTGCCAGGACAACAACCACTCCCTCAACTTCATCAAGACAAAGAAGCTGATCGTGGACTACAGGGAATGGAGGGCCGACCACGCCCCCCATCCACACCGATGGGGCTGAAGAGGAGCGGGTCGAAAGCTTCAAGTTCTTTGGTGTCCACATCACTAAGGAATTAACATGGTCCACACACACCAACACAGTTGTGAAGATGACCCAACAATGCCTGTTCCCCCTCAGCAGGCTGAAAATATTTGTCATGGGCCCTCAGGTCCTCAAAAAGTTCTACAGCTGCACCATTGAGAGCATCTTGACTGGCTGCATTATTGCTTGGTGTGGCAACTGCTTGGCATCCGACCGCATCTGACCGCAAGGCTCCCTGACATCCAGGACCTCTGTACCAGGCGGTGTAAGAGGAAGGCCCTAAAAATTGTCGGACTCCAGCCATCCAAGTCACAAATTGTTTTCTCTGCTACCGCATAGCAAGTGGTACCAATGCATCCAGTCTGGAACCAATAGGACCCTGAACAGCTTCTACCCCCAAGCCATAAGACTACTAAATAGTTAACCAAATAGCTACCCAGGATATCTACATTGACCCTCCTTGCACTAACTATTCTGGCTCTTCACCAGTGGTGTAAAGTACTTAGGTAAAAATATTTTAAAGTACTACTTAAATAATTTTTTGGGGGTATGTGTACTTTACTTTACTATATATATTTTGGAAAACTTTAACTTTTACTTCACTACATTCCCAAATAAAATAATGTACTTTTTACTCCATGCAGTTTCCCTGACAACCAATAGTACTAGTTACATTTTGAATGCTTAGCAGGACAGGAAAATGGCCCAATTCACGCACTTATCAAGAGAGCATCTCTACTGCCTCTGATCTGATGGACTCACTAAACCAAATGCTTCCTTTGTAAATTATGTCTGAGTGTTGTAGTGTGCCCTGGCTATCTATAAATAAAATTAATTAAGTAAAATGTCTGGTTTCTTAATATAAGGAATTTGAAATGATGTATACTTTTGGTACTTCAGAATATTTTAGCAATTACATTTACTTTTGAACCTTAAGTATATTTAAAACCAAATACTGTACTGGTACCCAGCCTTGTGTATATAACCAAGTTATCGTTACTCATTGTGTATTTATTCTTTGTGTTATTATGTTTTCTATATTTTTCATCCTGCATTCTTGGGTAATTATTTGACTGTTAGTCTGCACCTGTTGTTTAAAAAGCATGTGACAAATAACATTTGAGAAGAGAAGAGAGACAGAGGCGAGAGGCGTTTCATATGAAATCGCCACTTCAAAAGTAGTCTGCATTGTCGAATTATTTTTAACATTACTTTTACCATCCCATTAATTGCAGTGGCATTGATAACGACATATAGCCTACAGACACTAACCAGTCGCGATTCATTCGGTTACTATTCCCTCTCCAAAGTGTAAATATTTTCGAGTAGCTGTTCCGCTGTCTACCGATGGAGGACCGTGCTGAATTGAGCATACATACAGAAGGCGACACTGAATCAGATTTCAAGGAATCTGTTGGATAATGGGGGATGAATGGATGACTGAACGAAACAGACTAACATAGGGTAAACATATCTTACTTTTCTAGAGAACTACCTCACAATTATGTAGCATTTTGAGGGTGATTGAGGCAATGTAAAATATATGCTAAACCTGAAATATAATTAAAAAGTCACAGAATCAATCTAAGTTTATAAGGCCATAGCATTGCTTATGATTCTGTGAATGAAGGTAATTAAAACGATTTATTAACGTATGCATTTTATCATAAATACCTAACTTGTATTGCATCCCAAAGGCTATAATCCCATTCAGTAAAACAAGCTCCACATAATGTCCAGTGATGGCAACAACAATGTTATCAAATAGTTAGATATATGCATGAATTAAAGTCAATGCGCCGTGAAAGAGACTGCACATGTAACGCTCTTGTTAAAACACATCATTCATGCATGCATTAATGGCCGGGGAGCAACGTGAAGATGCAAACAAACTGTCTAGTGGGCACAGAGTTTCAATTTACCCTTAATGTACCGTGGTTTGGTTAATGCATTGTCTATCCGTGATGGCATTTGGAATAAAGATCTATCCTACTACAGTGTCTTTATTGAGGGTTTCCACACGAAACCCAGACAAATAAATACCATGATATGGATATTTAGGATTTTCACGGAATGTAATCCATAGAATAGTCCGTTGAAGGAAGGAGTGTTAACATACTGTATCTAAATAAATAATTGACAAATTGTTTATTTACATAATTTTTCTATGGCATACGTATACAGAGCTGTGTTACATATTTATTATACTTCTTAAAGACTCCATTGTGTTTAATCTGTATGTGCTTCTCTGGCTACAAAGCAAACGTTTGTGTCATATGGAGCTTTGCCGCTTGTTCTGTAATATAAATACTATTTAGATTTCAATAACTTTAACAATAATGTAGCTTAATAATTGGGCAGTGCGTTCTCTCTCTCTTTCCCTCGCTCTCTCGCTCTCTCTCGATCTCTCTCACGCACACACACACGCACAAACACTGTCGAATGATTTATGTAACATTACTGTGCATCTCATTACTGTGAGCATCTGAGAAAATCATGCCAAGATTTGTGGTACAGCGGGTTGATGCATGAGCCCCATTTATCTAGGACACATCACCTAGCTACTTCATTACTAGCACACACACACACACACACACACAAACCGACGCACGTAGAAAAGCGCGAGCACGAATGATGAGCTCTTTCTCTCACACACGCACAGACACACCACACACATGCACACACACACGCACGCACACACAGCAAGGATGCTAAACCTGCTACATCATGTCGCTTTACTAGCGGGCTGTAAAAACTTGCGTTCCAGACTAGAGGGAGCTCGAGATGAGCTGACGTCACTTCAGCTCGAGCTGCCACAGGGCGCTCATTCGAGGTCATGTTCTCTAATAAAAGCCGGTCCCGTAAAATGATTAATTACAGAGTGGCAAAGAATCAGAAAAAAAGGCCCCGATGGAAGAAAGCCTTGTATTCATTAAGATGATACCATATCCAGTGACTGTGCTGTGACTCGCTTCTATTCTATTCTGGGCATGTGGACACCCTTGATAAATCTCCCTCTCTTCATAAGGCTTGTCTCGGTCTGCTAATGACTTGTCCGGAATGAACACTAAATGGGATTGTGATAACAAAGCTACGCTAGGCAGCGTGCTCCGCTCATGTCTGTTCCCACTGGGCACAGACGTCACATCAACGTCTATTCCACGGTGGTTCAACATAATAACATTGAAAACGACTTGGAAACAACGTTGATTCAACCAGGGTGCCCAGTGGGATATATGGAATGTCATCCGTTTTGCTAATTAAAACTTAAACAGCACTGCGGTTCAGCAGTGATGGCATGCGCTCAGGAAGCCTGCTGATGGGCTTCTCCACACTCATTGGTAGCTTTAGGACCCCAGGGGAAGGCTGACAAACAGGGCTGCAGGGGCAGAGACAGTTTGCTGTCTGGGAGAGATGAAAACTTCACTAATGTCTTAAGTCAGAGCCGTGGGAAAGATACAGTCATCTGGTGGCGATGAACCGTAACGCACGGCGAAGGGAAAGAAACTGCGCGACCAGAGAAACTCGACCTGCACTCAACATTTTCCTTCCTTGGGAGAACTACGTATCTCTATCGCTCTTTCTCGCCCCCTCCCTCCACCCTCTCTCATAGACTTTCTAAGATACAGCGTCTGAATTCAGATGCGGTGCACTTCCAAGGCGAGCATCAGCATCACTACAGAGATTCTGGCTCGGATAAAATCGGAAGAGCGCGTTTTCGTCCTCGGTTATTTTCGATTCATCTAGTTGATTAGACCCCCCCCCCCCCCCCCCCACAAACACACACACACTCCCCATATCACCCCAATAAATCAGTCGTCGGAATTATAGCTGCCTCCCTACAGCTCTCCCCTTGGCTTCCCCTTTCTTCAAACCGAACAGAATTTATGTGTATTTGCCGCATGAGGACGTCCAAGCATTGGAACTCAGTTGCTGGGGTTGCAGCAATTCAGCCTGCCGCTTGCTCCGCGTCGGAGACATGAATCTACCATAACGGAATTCGCGTTCCCTGTCAAAATCGGAGAAATCAAAACTGTTTGTTTGCCGCCTCATGGGGGTTATATTTCGTTTCTGCTGGTCAATAACTGTCGTCAAGTGAATAGCTGTTATCGCCATCGCTTCAATTCCAAACTGGAGGAGTCGTGATCAACGGGAATGAAATTGAGAAAATCGTCCGCGGGTTGGAGGACGGGGCTGAGTTTAGGTCGGGAACTACGAGTCTAGATATTTCTAACTTTGTGCGCAAGACTTTCTCTTTCTATATGGACCGATCAACATCACTGGATATCGAGGCTCTGAAGGTAGGTAGACTACGTGCACACGGCAATGAGTGTGTGTGTGTGTATGTGTGTGTGTGTGTGGGGGGGGTCCGCGGTGCCCGACGCTTGTTACACAAGCCAGTGCGGTTGTGTGGTGGAGTGTCAAAATTTGTGCGTGGGGTGCATCTCAATATCTGAGTTGTTGCAGCCATGGTGTTCTCTCTCAGCTGTGTGATACATTGCATTGTCCACATTGGGGATTTAGAATGCATTGAGGTTGAAACGTCTCGAACGTGTTGGGAGCTGCTCTGTTTTGCGGGGAATATGTGTAATGAGCTCTCTCTCTGTCTCACTCTCTCTATGTGTTAGTGTTCAAATACTGGAGAGTTGAGACCAAATCACGGACGCTGGACAGAGTGGATTTCAGTTGTAACAAAAGACAGTTTTAATGAGTCAGAGATATCTTGTCCCGCAGTTTTACGTGCACGGACCTAGTTCACATGACTCGGCAAGGAGCCAGGTGAAAAAGAGGCCTATACAATGGTTACACACATTTTTATACATAGAATAAAGTAGGTGGAGTCTTGTCGTTTCGGTCTTCTTGACTGGTCGGAGGGTTGGAGGCGGGCCTTGCTCTAGCCAGAGCGGGCCCCATTGGTGCACAGCAAAAGTTCTTTGCTCTTGGGACCGGCCAGTTAGAGGGAGATGAGATGTGTGTTTATATAAGGAAGAGGGGGTCAGTCTTCTGGCTGGGTGTATGTGTTCTTACGACGGAATGTCTTTGTTTATATGAGCTATGTGTATGAATATTTATATAACAAATCCCCCTCTTCACGTCTATTAGACGTGAAAACTATAGCAGAAAGGTGGCGGTTGCAATCGTGGGTATACATAAGGTGGTGCTCCTAACCTTGTCTGATTTGCATGGTGGGTCTGTAGGTGTAGTGCTACGTTTGGGACGGGAGTGATTGGAGGGAGTGATATCAGGAAAGGAGTTAGGGACATGTGTAGGGGTTGGTGTATGTGATGTGGCAGGGTGAAATAGTTGTTCAATTAACCATGTGAAAGTCCTAGGGTTACTCCAAATATCAGTATGAATATCACAAATAAGGGACCAGATATCCCCAGCCTCACCCAGAGAGGGAGAAATTTCCCTCTAACTGGGCGAGGTTCCCTTCTCAGGGGAGGCGGAGTTTGATGCCGCATCACCTGAGGAAGGAGTGTCTTCATTTGGAATCGAATTTAGGCCGCTCAAATCAGCTCTGACTTCAGTCAGTGTTCTAGAAGGAATTGGGGCTGGGGTGCAATGTGTAAGGCGGTGTCAAGGTGTGCCTGATTTACCTTTGACCTGGACTGAGTGTGAAGTAACCTCCTTCACTTCGTACGGTCCAGTCCACCTGGGTTCCAGCCACTTTCTCTTGTGGACTGTAACCCTCACCCCGTCACCAACCTTTACCTTCAGTAGTGTCGTGTCCCCCGGCAGCTCCCCCTCCTGGACCTTGTGAACCTGGGTAGAGAGTGCTGCAGAGAGAACCGTCAGTTTTTCACATAATTAGACATTACAATTTGTTGTACATCAAGGGCGGGCATATGACCTCCCTCCCTTGGTGGACCATGCATGACTCTACCAGTCATTATCCCATGAGGCACATACTTTAGCTATCTTAGCTTTTGCTTTTGGTTTGACGTTCCACCAGATTTTGGGATTGGGGCCTGTACACAGATCCAAATCTGTGGGTTATGCCAAATCTTTCTTCCACCTGTCTCAGGTGTTTGTTAAATGTGAGCCATTTGTCAAATTTGATTTGTCTTGGGATGCCATACCTGGGTATTAGTTTGGTTTGTAGCCACTTAAAAGACTGACCTAGCATCCTCCCCTTTTGTTAGTATTGCCTCTACCCATTTGGAGAACCTATCTACTATGACTAGGAGATAGAGTTTGCCTTTAGATAAATTTTTGGGGCCCATGTCGGTGTAGTCTATCCTAATATCCTGAAAACATGCATTAGGTATTACGTATGAGCCCATTGGTGTTTGATATGGTTTCTTTGGGTTGTGTCTGTCACAACCATTGCATTCGTCACAAAATAAATAATCGTCATAAAATAAGTCAGTCATATTTTTTATGTGAGGGTGCCACCAGATGTGCGAGGCCTTTTTGGAGGGTCTTTAGTTTGCCTTCGTGTGTGGGGCCATGTGTTTCTCATAAAAGTTCTGGGTCCATCAGTGTGGCCTGCTTCATGGGCATGGGCTGAGTCTGTATAGATATTCAGTCTTTCCTTTTCCTCTGATGAGGACCTGCGTCAATCCGATGATTTCAGCTAATTTGGCCGATGCTGGTTGAGGGATGATGGCTGATTGAAGGGTGACATCACGAGGTGAGCTGTTTTTTCAATAGCTTTTGCTACTGCAGCAACGTATCTGGAGCATGTTGACTGTCCTACCTCAATGTGGTCAAGTTTGAAGAGTAGTACATCAAGACCCTTCTCTCCCCCTCTTGTTTCTGGAATAGGACGGATGAGGTGAATCCTTCCCTTTCAGAAACATCCAAATGGAACTTGTTCTTGTAGTCAGGTGCAGTCAGAGCTGCTGCCGCTGATAGATCTGTTTTCAGGAATGCTATGGCTGTTGATGCTTCAGCCGTCCAGGCCAGGGGTGCATGGAGGTTCCTTGATCGTAGGATGACCGGTGCTGCCACCCCCTCTGGGCCACACCCAATGGTACAACACCTGATAGGTGGGGTCAGGTGCATCATGTCTTCGTCCCAGTCTGCAGTGTAGAGGCAGTCATCAGTTTCTGTTGCATTGAGTGTGCAATGGATCTCAGCTTGGGGAGTCTTATATGGGTGCAGAGTGTAGATTTGAGCTTTCAGTTGGTTGAACTTAAACTGGATGTGAGGGGTGGCAGGCCCTGTGGGTAGGCATTTTAGCCAGTACACTTCTTGGGCTTCAGACAGTGTGGTCATCGGCAGGAGTGGCATCCTCATCATTCTTACTGGGTGATCAGGTGTTGAAGTGGGAGGGTTGGTTGTAATCTTGCTGCTCCTGCTGCATGTGGCTAGATTCTGGGTGGTTGTATGCTGGCTGTTGCTGATGCATGGGTGTGGGTCCTGGTTGCTGATGTTGCAGAGGTGGGTTTCCCCCACTTCCTCTTGCTCTCCATTGCTGTTGCTGCGGGGAGAGTGGTTTCATGCAATCTCTGGCAAAATGACCGTTAATTCCGCAGTTAAAACACTGGTAGTTTCCCCCTCTGTGTTGTCCAGTGTAGGGACCCCGTCGAGCCCATACTGGGTGTTGTTGTTGCAGGATAAACTGCTGTGGGTGAGGGTATTGGGGTGGTGGGGCTGCCTGCTGTTGGATCATCTGAGAGACAGTCTGTGCCACGATTTGGGAGATGTCTGTTTTGGTTCCCGGCTCCTTCGTTTCTTCCGCCACCATCTGTTTCTTAGGTTTTTCTCCTTGTTGTGCTTCCTTCAATTGGAGTTTCATGAGTTGTACCTGGAGGGACTGCACCTGGCTCTCAGCACCCCCTCTTTCCTTGTTGTGCTGGGTCACATGGTGGTGCACATGCGTATTGAATTGGGTCAGAGGAAGTGCAATCAACCCTACCGTTCCTCTGAGTTTGGTTTTAACATCTCCAGGACACCCGTTGACCACCATTTCCTTCCACATGCTGAGTGTGGTATCAGTGTGATCGAATGGTTCTTCGTGGACCGATCTCCATGTGGTCTTAGCCCTGTCCAGGTATGCTGCAGGTTGCTCACCTGGGTTGATTGTAAAGGAGGATAAGGTGGCATGGTTTCTTTCTGTAGGGTATGCTCTCCGTAGAACTTCCCATAATCTGGTACGGAAGTGGTCTATGGGCAGTGTTGGGGCCCGCCATCCAAGGTCAGCTGCTGTCATGAGGGCCTCCATGGTTCCGTGGTCGGTGGCTCTTGCTAGAAGTGCTTTCATGTCTCCTAGGCAGAGTTGCAGGCCTGACGTAAGTGTCTGCAGTTGAAGTAGCCACGCTGAAGCTCCTCCATGTAGGCTAGGCATCTGTCCCATCAGTGTTGTTAAATCAGTCATTTTCCAGGGCTGGTACTCCACAGTGTGTGCATCACCTGGTGTCGGTCGCAGGGGGTACTGTCCTGCCATCTCCTGCTCTCGCTCTCTTCTATCAGCAATTCTGGAGGACCGACGGAGTGTTTCGGACCCCATTGATTCGGTAACTTTGGTTACTGTTCCTCTCCTTATGCCTTCCACACGGTAGGCTCCCTCTCTGTTGTTATCTTGGTTAGCTATTAGCTCCCTGAGTTCCTTAGCTCGAGCTATTGATGATTTCAGCAGCTCCTGCATCTTAGTCACGTTTGGAGCTCCCATCGGAGCTGGGGTGAGCACCATGTCAATTTCTTCTTCGTTTTCGATATCCATGTTCTGATGACAGTCCTCCCTATCCGTCTGATAGAAGTGGTTTGAATCTAATCTTGTTTGTAAGTGTCCTCTGGTTTCAGAGGTGAGAGAGTTCACAGAGGAGCATTGCGGCCTCCGTTCCTGGGGGAGGTCTCCTGCTCCTGGAATCCCAGTTTCGAACTGTTCACATACCATATGGCCAGCCGTTATCCCCAGGGTAATTTCCCCTTTTAACTCCCCTTGGTCTATTCTCAGAACTGGAGCCTGTATTGTGGGAGGTGCCCTGGGTAGGAATGGGTTGTGTGACGGGCTCCGGTGATTTTGTCCCTTTGAGTATGGCTGGGGCTGAACTGCCTCCATTGTCAATTGTGGATATAGTGAGGGAGAAACGGCCACAGGGGGAGCCGTGGGCAAGTTCTCAGGCGGAGCTTTAACATCCCCCGACGCCACAATAGCCACGCCCATCATGTCTGGTGTGTTTTTGGGCAGCACCCTCCTACTCTCCTGTATGGCCCATGTACCTATCTTGAGCTCCCCCTCTGCTCTCTCTCTCTCTCTTGTACCTACTTTTTTGAACCTGTGTATGTTGTTTCTCTCCGCCTCACTCGCTTTTGCATGCTCTACTGCGTCCTCTAATTCTGTCTGCATATCTTGGAGTTTCCCCCCTGTAGGTGGTCCTCCGCTAAAATAACCTGCTTGTGTCCATCTTATCCGTAATCCTTTCCACACTTTCTCCACTTTCCCATACTGTTTTTTACCTCCCGCTCTATCAATCATACTCTGATCTAAATAATCATTGAATTTTAGTTTGGGCGTGGTAGCTGCAGACATTTTATCTAGTTCGTCTGATAATGTGTATAATGCGTTATTTAGGTATATTCAATTCTTACTATGTGGTGTTTATTTCTATCGTTGTATGCTTAGCCTGTCCCTGGTCGAGACAAAGGGGGTTATCAGTATGTGACGCCCGCCACGTGTGTATTTCACCGGTATTTTATTTGAATTTGTTCAGCGATTCGTTTAGGTATTTTCTATAAATGATTCTGCGATTTCCTTTTGGAACAATATATCAGTGAATATATGCGGTTCTATAACAATTTTCAGAGTAATTCTAGCTCTTTAGGAAATATAGATAGAATTTCTAGACAACTAAAAGTTGTTCAGTGAATTATTTAAATACTTTCTGTAAACAATTCAGTAAATTCCTTTATGAACTTATATCAGTAAATTCGAGCGATTCTATAGCAATTGTCAGAATAATTCTATATATTTAGGAAATATGGATAGAATAGAAAAACCCCAAAATCAGTGTGTAGCTTTTAGCGTCTGTAAAACAAAGTCTGTACTAAGCTCGGCGGCTTATTTAAATACTTTCTAGAAACAATTCAGTAAGTTCCTTTATGAACTTATATCAGTAAATTCCAGCGATTCTATAGCAATTGTCAGAATAATTTTAAACTTTAGGCAATATCAACAGGAATGAAAAAAAACGAAAATCAGTATTCCAGCCCGGCTGCTGTCAAAGTTGCACGGCCATTCGATACTAAGGTGGCTTTGTCTTTCAGCACGTGTGCCTAATAGCCCAGTTACGTATCCCAACCTACTCCGCGACAAACGTTTCTTTCAATTTAATTTCCCCCATCTCCAAATCATGGAATGTCAACTCTGGTTCATCTTATGTTTATTGTTTGATGTGCAATAGCCACATCATTCCCGATCTCTGTCTAGTGGAAGGCCAAACTTACATATCCTGTATCTACTCGACTACACCTCTTACAAAACCTATTAAATAATACACAGCTTTTTTAATAGGGCATTTTTCATGCAGATTCATTCAATCCAACCACACCTCCACAAGACCTATTCGATGTTATATGCATCAACAGGAGATTTTACTTGCAGATCCGGTTCATCTATCATTCAACTATAACCACACCTCCACAAGACCTTACTTGCAGATTCGGTTCATCTATAACCACACCTCCACAAGACCTTACTTGCAGATTCGGTTCATCTATAACCACACCTCCACAAGACCTTACTTGCAGATTCGGTTCATCTATAACCACACCTCCACAAGACCTTACTTGCAGATTCGGTTCATCTATAACCACACCTCCACAAGACCTTACTTGCAGATTCGGTTCATCTATAACCACACCTCCACAAGACCTAACTTGCAGATTCGGTTCATCTATAATTCATTCATTCGTATGAAATTCTCATTGAATTTCCAACATCCATAATTGTGTCCATTACGTGTTAAAACACAGCCACTATTTAACGTCACCTCTATACACAACCCAATACATATATAATTAGGACAGTTTTCTATGCAGATTTCAGAACAAATAGGGTCCCTGGAGGAATTTAACACATTGGTCAATCACAATTCACACATTCCTATTAAAATAACTGAGTATAGGCCCATTAATAAGAATATATATATATATATATTTTTTTTTTTTACAAAACAAGATATCTTTAATCAATGTCTTAGGTTCTTATGTAAAAAATTTGGGCACCGATTCATACTCACGCCCAGTACTTTCTGATCAAAATTTGGTTTAGACTATAATACAATATGCAGATTTCGATATAACGGGCTCTGCTCACCTTTATATAGAGCGCTCCGATCAGATTTCCTGAGGCAAGATGAATGGCTGGGGAAGTCACTCTTCCGTCTGATTTTTTAGCCGTGATCAGTCTCGTCCTCTCACACTAACTTATAATAGATCGAATTCAAGAACAACCAACCTCTGCTACCAATTCTGTTAGTGTTCAAATACTGGAGAGTTGAGACCAAATCACGGACGCTGGACAGAGTGGATTTCAGTTGTAACAAAAGACAGTTTTAATGAGTCAGAGATATCTTGTCCCGCAGTTTTACGTGCACGGACCTAGTTCACATGACTCGGCAAGGAGCCAGGTGAAAAAGAGGCCTATACAATGGTTACACACATTTTTATACATAGAATAAAGTAGGTGGAGTCTTGTCGTTTCGGTCTTCTTGACTGGTCGGAGGGTTGGAGGCGGGCCTTGCTCTAGCCAGAGCGGGCCCCATTGGTGCACAGCAAAAGTTCTTTGCTCTTGGGACCGGCCAGTTAGAGGGAGATGAGATGTGTGTTTATATAAGGAAGAGGGGGTCAGTCTTCTGGCTGGGTGTATGTGTTCTTACGACGGAATGTCTTTGTTTATATGAGCTATGTGTATGAATATTTATATAACATATGCCTCTGTCTCTATCTGTGTCTCTCTCTCTCTGTGTCTATCTCTCTCTCTCTCTGTGTCTCTCTATCTGTATCCCTCTCTGTCTCTCTCTC
>NW_027259123.1:0-40415 GCF_045791955.1 Oncorhynchus clarkii lewisi | reverse complement strand
GTGTGTGGAGAGGCTGGGATCCACTATTACTGTATCAATAACCAGGTGTGTGGGGAGGCTGGGATCCACTATTACTGTATCAATAACCAGGTGTGTGGGGAGGCTGGGATCCACTATTACTGTATCAATAACCAGGTGTGTGGGGAGGCTGGGATCCACTATTACTGTATCAATAACCAGGTGTGTGGGGAGGCTGGGATCCACTATTACTGTATCAATAACCAGGTGTGTGGAGAGGCTGGGATCCACTATTACTGTATCAATAACCAGGTGTGTGGGGAGGCTGGGATCCACTATTACTGTATCAATAACCAGGTGTGTGGGGAGGCTGGGATCCACTATTGCTGTATCAATAACCAGGTGTGTGGGGAGGCTGGGATCCACTATTACTGTATCAATAACCAGGTGTGTGGGGAGGCTGGGATCCACTATTACTGTATCAATAACCAGGTGTGTGGGGAGGCTGGGATCCACTATTACTGTATCAATAACCAGGTGTGTAGGAGGCTTGGATCCACTATTACTATCAATAACCAGGTGTGTGGGGAGGCTGGGATCCACTATTACTGTATCAATAACCAGGTGTGTGGGGAGGCTGGGATCCACTATTACTGTATCAATAACCAGGTGTGTGGGGAGGCTGGGATCCACTATTACTGTATCAATAACCAGGTGTGTGGGGAGGCTGGGATCCACTATTACTGTATCAATAACCAGGTGTGTGGGGAGGCTGGGATCCACTATTACTGTATCAATAACCAGGTGTGTAGGAGGCTTGGATCCACTATTACTGTATCAATAACCAGGTGTGTGGGGAGGCTGGGATCCACTATTACTGTATCAATAACCAGGTGTGTAGGAGGCTTGGATCCACTATTACTGTATCAATAACCAGGTGTGTGGGGAGGCTGGGATCCACTATTACTGTATCAATAACCAGGTGTGTGGGGAGGCTTGGATCCACTATTACTGTATCAATAACCAGGTGTGTGGGGAGGCTTGGATCCACTATTACTGTATCAATAACCAGGTGTGTGGGGAGGCTGGGATCCACTATTACTGTATCAATAACCAGGTGTGTGGGGAGGCTGGGATCCACTATTACTGTATCAATAACCAGGTGTGTAGGAGGCTGGGATCCACTATTACTGTATCAATAACCAGGTGTGTGGGGAGGCTGGGATCCACTATTACTGTATCAATAACCAGGTGTGTGGGGAGGCTGGGATCCACTATTACTGTATCAATAACCAGGTGTGTGGGGAGGCTGGGATCCACTATTACTGTATCAATAACCAGGTGTGTGGGGAGGCTGGGATCCACTATTACTGTATCAATAACCAGGTGTGTAGGAGGCTTGGATCCACTATTACTGTATCAATAACCAGGTTTGTGGGGAGGCTGGGAACCACTATTACTGTATCAATAACCAGGTGTGTGGGGAGGCTTGGATCCACTATTACTGTATCAATAACCAGGTGTGTGGGGAGGCTTGGATCCAATATTACTGTATCAATAACCAGGTGTGTAGGAGGCTTGGATCCACTATTACTGTATCAATAACCAGGTGTGTAGGGAGGCTTGGATCCACTATTACTGTATCAATAACCAGGTGTGTAGGAGGCTTGGATCCACTATTACTGTATCAATAACCAGGTGTGTGGGGAGGCTGGGATCCACTATTACTGTATCAATAACCAGGTGTGTAGGGAGGCTGGGATCCACTATTACTGTATCAATAACCAGGTGTGTAGGGAGGCTGGGATCCACTATTACTGTATCAATAACCAGGTGTGTAGGGAGGCTGGGATCCACTATTACTGTATCAATAACCAGGTGTGTGGGGAGGCTGGGATCCACTATTACTGTATCAATAACCAGGTGTGTAGGAGGCTTGGATCCACTATTACTGTATCAATAACCAGGTGTGTGGGGAGGCTGGGATCCACTATTACTGTATCAATAACCAGGTGTGTGGGGAGGCTGGGATCCACTATTACTGTATCAATAACCAGGTGTGTGGGGAGGCTGGGATCCACTATTACTGTATCAATAACCAGGTGTGTGGGGAGGCTGGGATCCACTATTACTGTATCAATAACCAGGTGTGTGGGGAGGCTCGGATCCACTATTACTGTATCAATAACCAGGTGTGTAGGAGGCTTGGATCCACTATTACTGTATCAATAACCAGGTGTGTGGGGAGGCTGGGATCCACTATTACTGTATCAATAACCAGGTGTGTAGGAGGCTTGGATCCACTATTACTGTATCAATAACCAGGTTTGTGGGGAGGCTGGGAACCACTATTACTGTATCAATAACCAGGTGTGTGGGGAGGCTTGGATCCACTATTACTGTATCAATAACCAGGTGTGTGGGGAGGCTTGGATCCAATATTACTGTATCAATAACCAGGTGTGTGGGGAGGCTGGGATCCACTATTACTGTATCAATAACCAGGTGTGTGGGGAGGCTGGGATCCACTATTACTGTATCAATAACCAGGTGTGTGGGGAGGCTGGGATCCACTATTACTGTATCAATAACCAGGTGTGTGGGGAGGCTGGGATCCACTATTACTGTATCAATAACCAGGTGTGTAGGAGGCTTGGATCCACTATTACTGTATCAATAACCAGGTGTGTAGGAGGCTGGGATCCACTATTACTGTATCAATAACCAGGTGTGTGGGGAGGCTGGGATCCACTATTACTGTATCAATAACCAGGTGTGTGGGGAGGCTGGGATCCACTATTACTGTATCAATAACCAGGTGTGTAGGAGGCTTAGATCCACTATTACTGTATCAATAGCCAGGTGTGTAGGGAGGCTGGGATCCACTATTACTGTATCAATAACCAGGTGTGTGGGGAGGCTGGGATCCACTATTACTGTATCAATAACCAGGTGTGTAGGAGGCTTGGATCCACTATTACTGTATCAATAACCAGGTGTGTAGGAGGCTGGGATCCACTATTACTGTATCAATAACCAGGTGTGTGGGGAGGCTGGGATCCACTGTTACTGTATCAATAACCAGGTGTGTGGGGAGGCTGGGATCCACTATTACTGTATCAATAACCAGGTGTGTAGGAGGCTTAGATCCACTATTACTGTATCAATAACCAGGTGTGTAGGGAGGCTGGGATCCACTATTACTGTATCAATAACCAGGTGTGTAGGAGGCTGGGATCCACTATTACTGTATCAATAACCAGGTGTGTGGGGAGGCTGGGATCCACTATTACTGTATCAATAACCAGGTGTGTGGGGAGGCTGGGATCCACTATTACTGTATCAATAACCAGGTGTGTGGGGAGGCTGGGATCCACTATTACTGTATCAATAACCAGGTGTGTGGGGAGGCTGGGATCCACTATTACTGTATCAATAACCAGGTGTGTGGGGAGGCTGGGATCCACTATTACTGTATCAATAACCAGGTGTGTGGGGAGGCTTGGATCCACTATTACTGTATCAATAACCAGGTGTGTGGGGAGGCTTGGATCCACTATTACTGTATCAATAACCAGGTGTGTGGGGAGGCTGGGATCCACTATTACTGTATCAATAACCAGGTGTGTGGGGAGGCTGGGATCCACTATTACTGTATCAATAACCAGGTGTGTAGGAGGCTTGGATCCACTATTACTGTATCAATAACCAGGTGTGTAGGAGGCTGGGATCCACTATTACTGTATCAATAACCAGGTGTGTGGGGAGGCTGGGATCCACTATTACTGTATCAATAACCAGGTGTGTGGGGAGGCTGGGATCCACTATTACTGTATCAATAACCAGGTGTGTGGGGAGGCTTGGATCCACTATTACTGTATCAATAACCAGGTGTGTAGGAGGCTTGGATCCACTATTACTGTATCAATAACCAGGTGTGTGGGGAGGCTGGGATCCACTATTACTGTATCAATAACCAGGTGTGTAGGGAGGCTGGGATCCACTATTACTGTATCAATAACCAGGTGTGTGGGGAGGCTGGGATCCACTATTACTGTATCAATAACCAGGTGTGTAGGGAGGCTTGGATCCACTATTACTGTATCAATAACCAGGTGTGTAGGAGGCTTGGATCCACTATTACTGTATCAATAACCAGGTGTGTAGGGAGGCTTGGATCCACTATTACTGTATCAATAACCAGGTGTGTAGGAGGCTTGGATCCACTATTACTGTATCAATAACCAGGTGTGTGGGGAGGCTGGGATCCACTATTACTGTATCAATAACCAGGTGTGTAGGGAGGCTGGGATCCACTATTACTGTATCAATAACCAGGTGTGTAGGGAGGCTGGGATCCACTATTACTGTATCAATAACCAGGTGTGTAGGGAGGCTGGGATCCACTATTACTGTATCAATAACCAGGTGTGTGGGGAGGCTGGGATCCACTATTACTGTATCAATAACCAGGTGTGTAGGAGGCTTGGATCCACTATTACTGTATCAATAACCAGGTGTGTGGGGAGGCTGGGATCCACTATTACTGTATCAATAACCAGGTGTGTGGGGAGGCTGGGATCCACTATTACTGTATCAATAACCAGGTGTGTGGGGAGGCTGGGATCCACTATTACTGTATCAATAACCAGGTGTGTGGGGAGGCTGGGATCCACTATTACTGTATCAATAACCAGGTGTGTGGGGAGGCTCGGATCCACTATTACTGTATCAATAACCAGGTGTGTAGGAGGCTTGGATCCACTATTACTGTATCAATAACCAGGTGTGTGGGGAGGCTGGGATCCACTATTACTGTATCAATAACCAGGTGTGTAGGAGGCTTGGATCCACTATTACTGTATCAATAACCAGGTTTGTGGGGAGGCTGGGAACCACTATTACTGTATCAATAACCAGGTGTGTGGGGAGGCTTGGATCCACTATTACTGTATCAATAACCAGGTGTGTGGGGAGGCTTGGATCCAATATTACTGTATCAATAACCAGGTGTGTGGGGAGGCTGGGATCCACTATTACTGTATCAATAACCAGGTGTGTGGGGAGGCTGGGATCCACTATTACTGTATCAATAACCAGGTGTGTGGGGAGGCTGGGATCCACTATTACTGTATCAATAACCAGGTGTGTGGGGAGGCTGGGATCCACTATTACTGTATCAATAACCAGGTGTGTAGGAGGCTTGGATCCACTATTACTGTATCAATAACCAGGTGTGTAGGAGGCTGGGATCCACTATTACTGTATCAATAACCAGGTGTGTGGGGAGGCTGGGATCCACTATTACTGTATCAATAACCAGGTGTGTGGGGAGGCTGGGATCCACTATTACTGTATCAATAACCAGGTGTGTAGGAGCTTAGATCCACTATTACTGTATCAATAACCAGGTGTGTAGGGAGGCTGGGATCCACTATTACTGTATCAATAACCAGGTGTGTGGGGAGGCTGGGATCCACTATTACTGTATCAATAACCAGGTGTGTAGGAGGCTTGGATCCACTATTACTGTATCAATAACCAGGTGTGTAGGAGGCTGGGATCCACTATTACTGTATCAATAACCAGGTGTGTGGGGAGGCTGGGATCCACTGTTACTGTATCAATAACCAGGTGTGTGGGGAGGCTGGGATCCACTATTACTGTATCAATAACCAGGTGTGTAGGAGGCTTAGATCCACTATTACTGTATCAATAACCAGGTGTGTAGGGAGGCTGGGATCCACTATTACTGTATCAATAACCAGGTGTGTAGGAGGCTGGGATCCACTATTACTGTATCAATAACCAGGTGTGTGGGGAGGCTGGGATCCACTATTACTGTATCAATAACCAGGTGTGTGGGGAGGCTGGGATCCACTATTACTGTATCAATAACCAGGTGTGTGGGGAGGCTGGGATCCACTATTACTGTATCAATAACCAGGTGTGTGGGGAGGCTGGGATCCACTATTACTGTATCAATAACCAGGTGTGTGGAGAGGCTGGGATCCACTATTACTGTATCAATAACCAGGTGTGTGGGGAGGCTGGGATCCACTATTACTGTATCAATAACCAGGTGTGTGGAGAGGCTGGGATCCACTATTACTGTATCAATAACCAGGTGTGTGGAGAGGCTGGGATCCACTATTACTGTATCAATAACCAGGTGTGTGGGGAGGCTGGGATCCACTATTATTGTATCAATAACCAGGTGTGTGGAGAGGCTGGGATCCACTATTACTGTATCAATAACCAGGTGTGTGGGGAGGCTGGGATCCACTATTACTGTATCAATAACCAGGTGTGTCGGAGGCTGGGGTCCACTATTACTGTATCAATAACCAGGTGTGTGGGGAGGCTGGGATCCACTATTACTGTATCAATAACCAGGTGTGTAGGAGGCTGGGATCCACTATTACTGTATCAATAACCAGGTGTGTGGGGAGGCTGGGATCCACTATTACTGTATCAATAACCAGGTGTGTGGGGAGGCTGGGATCCACTATTACTGTATCAATAACCAGGTGTGTGGGGAGGCTGGGATCCACTATTACTGTATCAATAACCAGGTGTGTGGGGAGGCTGGGATCCACTATTACTGTATCAATAACCAGGTGTGTGGGGAGGCTGGGATCCACTATTACTGTATCAATAACCAGGTGTGTGGGGAGGCTGGGATCCACTATTACTGTATCAATAACCAGGTGTGTGGAGAGGCTGGGATCCACTATTACTGTATCAATAACCAGGTGTGTGGGGAGGCTGGGATCCACTATTACTGTATCAATAACCAGGTGTGTGGGGAGGCTGGGATCCACTATTACTGTACCAATAACCAGGTGTGTGGAGAGGCTGGGATCCACTATTAATGTATCAATAACCAGGTGTGTGGGGAGGCTGGGATCCACTATTACTGTATCAATAACCAGGTGTGTGGGGAGGCTGGGATCCATTATTACTGTATCAATAACCAGGTGTGTGGGGAGGCTGGGATCCACTATTACTGTATCAATAACCAGGTGTGTAGGGAGGCTGGGATCCACTATTACTGTATCAATAACCAGGTGTGTGGGGAGGCTGGGATCCACTATTACTGTATCAATAACCAGGTGTGTAGGAGGCTTGGATCCACTATTACTGTATCAATAACCAGGTGTGTAGGAGGCTGGGATCCACTATTACTGTATCAATAACCAGGTGTGTGGGGAGGCTGGGATCCACTGTTACTGTATCAATAACCAGGTGTGTGGGGAGGCTGGGATCCACTATTACTGTATCAATAACCAGGTGTGTAGGAGGCGGAGATCCACTATTACTGTATCAATAACCAGGTGTGTAGGGAGGCTGGGTACCACTATTACTGTATCAATAACCAGGTGTGTTGGAGGCTGGGATCCACTATTACTGTATCAATAACCAGGTGTGTGGGGAGGCTGGGATCCACTATTACTGTATCAATAACCAGGTGTGTGGGGAGGCTGGGATCCACTATTACTGTATCAATAACCAGGTGTGTGGGGAGGCTGGGATCCACTATTACTGTATCAATAACCAGGTGTGTGGGGAGGCTGGGATCCACTATTACTGTATCAATAACCAGGTGTGTGGAGAGGCTGGGATCCACTATTACTGTATCAATAACCAGGTGTGTGGGGAGGCTGGGATCCACTATTACTGTATCAATAACCAGGTGTGTGGAGAGGCTGGGATCCACTATTACTGTATCAATAACCAGGTGTGTGGAGAGGCTGGGATCCACTATTACTGTATCAATAACCAGGTGTGTGGGGAGGCTGGGATCCACTATTATTGTATCAATAACCAGGTGTGTGGAGAGGCTGGGATCCACTATTACTGTATCAATAACCAGGTGTGTGGGGAGGCTGGGATCCACTATTACTGTATCAATAACCAGGTGTGTAGGAGGCTGGGGTCCACTATTACTGTATCAATAACCAGGTGTGTGGGGAGGCTGGGATCCACTATTACTGTATCAATAACCAGGTGTGTAGGAGGCTGGGATCCACTATTACTGTATCAATAACCAGGTGTGTGGGGAGGCTGGGATCCACTATTACTGTATCAATAACCAGGTGTGTGGGGAGGCTGGGATCCACTATTACTGTATCAATAACCAGGTGTGTGGGGAGGCTGGGATCCATTATTACTGTATCAATAACCAGGTGTGTGGGGAGGCTGGGATCCACTATTACTGTATCAATAACCAGGTGTGTAGGGAGGCTGGGATCCACTATTACTGTATCAATAACCAGGTGTGTGGGGAGGCTGGGATCCACTATTACTGTATCAATAACCAGGTGTGTAGGGAGGCTGGGATCCACTATTTCTGTATCAATAACCAGGTGTGTGGGGAGGCTGGGATCCACTATTACTGTATCAATAACCAGGTGTGTGGGGAGGCTGGGATCCACTACTACTGTATCAATAACCAGGTGTGTGGGGAGGCTGGGATCCACTATTACTGTATCAATAACCAGGTGTGTGGGGAGGCTGGGATCCACTATTACTGTATCAATAACCAGGTGTGTGGGGAGGCTGGGATCCACTATTACTGTATCAATAACCAGGTGTGTGGGGAGGCTGGGATCCACTATTACTGTATCAATAACCAGGTGTGTGGGGAGGCTGGGATCCACTATTACTTTTTTGTGATGAAACAAACGTATTAGCGTTTTACAGTATTGAATGCATACATCTTTATAATTGTCCTCGGTAGGAATCGAACCCACAACCCTGGTGTTGCAAGCGCCACGCTCTGACACTCCAACACACACACACACACACACACACACACACACACACACACACACACACACACACGCATATTGATGCCACATACACACACCCTCACATAGACACTCTTTCACACTCTCATATGCTGCTGCTACTCTGTTCATTATCTATCCTGATTGCCTAGTCACTTTTACCCCTACCTAGTTGTACATATTTCCACAACTACCTCAGACCCCTGCACAGTGACTCTGTCCTGGTACTCCTGGTATATAGTCTCATTACTACCTGGTACCCCTGCACAGTGACTATATACTGGTACTCCTTGTATATAGTCTCATTACTACCTGGTACCCCTGCACAGTGACTCTGTACTGGTACTCCTTGTATATAGTCTCATTACTACCTGGTACCCCTGCACAGTGACTCTGTACTCCTTGTATATAGTCTCATTACTACCTGGTACCCCTGCACAGTGACTATATACTGGTACTCCTTGTATATAGTCTCATTACTACCTGGTACCCCTGCACAGTGACTCTGTACTCCTTGTATATAGTCTCATTACTACCTGGTACCCCTGCACAGTGACTCTGTACTCCTTGTATATAGTCTCATTACTACCTGGTACCCCTGCACAGTGTTACTGTTACCTTTTTTGCTCATTGTTTTTACTTTTTAACCCTGCATTGTTGGGAAAGGGCTTGTACATAAGCATTTCACGGTCGGCGCATGAGAAATTTATAAACATTTATTACATTTACTTTTGCCCGTTCAAGTCACGGGCCATAGACTGGTGCCCCTTGGCTAATCGAATCCGTACATTTTAAAGTCTGGCTCAGGAGCAAAGCATCTCGTCCTTCTCTATCTTTCACACACATACATTTTTTTGTCTGTTATCCAGAGCGATTTTACAGTAGATAGTGCATGCCCATTTCGTACACAACAAACACACTTGAATTAATCAGATTGCATATTTTATTTTTGCAATAATCGAATTTAAACAATCTCGCCCGCTTTCATTGGTCAATGCATTTGCCATTTGCAGCTGACTGTCAACACGAGCAGACTCCTCCCTTCGCCATGTTTCGGGCTGTAAACATCCTGCTGATTTTAAAAGGACACTGAGCGGGAGGAAGTCTACTGGCGCCATCTTGACTCTTTTCATGAGTACAACAGGAAGAGACAATCGCTGGGAGTAATTGCATAATCATTGATATTTATTTTGAAAGGGGGGGTACAATCGGTAAGTTAAATATATTTTACTTTATGAAAAAAAATAAAGATTTGTGAGTTTTGTGATGAGAAATTAGCGTGCACGCCGATGCTTTCTGTACCGGGGCCCTCCTACCAACTAGCGCGCCTGCTAACCGCTACCGGGGGGGAAAAAGTGTTTGCAGTTAATGCACGCACGCTCAGCACCGTCGCTAGTTAGCGTGAAATGATGCATCCCACTATTATGATCAGTTATGATGATGTGTTATCATGCTTATCTTCTTATTTTGTTTACTTTGATAGATTTTCCGAAATTGTTGCTAGGATTTCAAGCTAGCTAACTAGCTCTCTTGCTAACTGAACAGTTAACGTGAGCTAGCAGGTTAGCATGCTAGCCTAGCCATGTTCAATCAAAGCCCCAAGTAGCAGATTTTTTTTTCCGGACAACTTTTAACTCGCAAGTCCACCAGTACTTGAATATGAGCTGCTAACTATATAAATCCCGTTTCAACCAGTACAATAATTAGCTACCTTAAGTTATTTATTAGATTGCAAGGCAGATATTTCTGATTATTGGTCTCCTATCATCCAAAAAGTCAAAAGAGTCGTGAATGAGTCTTATTTTCAATCCAAAACTACACATTTCATTTGTTGATATTAGTTGATATTAGCTACAACTACCGTCTATTTTGCATGTAGAATTTTCTTCCCAAAAGCTTAGCTACCTAAACATTTTGAGAAAGTTGCTATTTCACATACCATCACATACCATAAAGCTTTCAAATACGTCTTTCTCTATTCCAGGTGCTCTTACCCCCGGTTCTTCAAGAGCTAGCAACCAACCGGGGCAATGTTCTACGCCCACTTTGTCCTGTCCAAACGTGGGCCTCTGGCCAAGATCTGGCTAGCGGCCCACTGGGACAAGAAGCTGACCAAGGCTCATGTGTTTGAATGTAACCTAGAGAGCAGTGTGGAGAGCATTATCTGCCCCAAGGTAAGCGGAAAAGCGGATTGGCCAATCCAATAGTTTCAGATCTACGTGTGGAAGAAGTAGGTATGGGTCTAATGATGGAACTAGGTAGTGACCAGATTAGAACCAGGCTGATTGACTGAGGCAGCATGCATGTTACCCACATCAAGTAACATACCTTGGTAGTGACCACAGCTACTGGATGATGCTTGCGGTCGACTGTTCTTCGGCCGATGATGATGTAATGTTACCTATGACGTCTCCTCCCTGATGTGATCCATGGGACCTGTTCAGGAGGGCACATCGTTACGCAACGTTCAAACTAGAAGTCTATTTTGTAGACCAGACATGATTGTCAGATAGAATAGGGAATCATATCGTCTCTCTTCATTCTTTTTCAACAGCGTTCATAACATTTCACCACACTGAATACACCCATGGTTCTGTCTCCTCCCCCTAGGTGAAGATGGCGCTGAGGACCTCAGGTCACCTCCTGCTCGGTGTGGTGAGGATCTACAACAGGAAGGCCAAGTACCTCCTGGCTGACTGTAATGAAGCCTTCATCAAGATCAAGATGGCTTTCAGACCAGGTGCGTAGCTTGGCTCTTATTATGTGACTAGGAATAAGCTTCCTCAACGTGGCTTTCAGACCAGGTACTTGACTAGGACTAAACTTGAAGAGATCAGGAGTTTGAGCGGCTGGTGATCCTAGTCTTACTGATTTTTTGGTTTATTTGCTCACCACTCTGTCTGGCTGCCCCCCAGGTGTGGTGGATCTGCCAGAGGAGAACAGAGAGGCTGCCTACAACGCTATCACCCTGCCGGAGGATTTCCACGACTTTGACCAACCCTTACCTGACCTTGAGTAAGTCATACATATATATGTGTGTGTGTGTGTGTGTATATATGTATGTATGTGTGTATGTGTGTGTATATGTATATGTGTGTCTATGGAGGAAGTTCCCTCCCAATACGACCCTACACAGCCCTCCCAGGAAGAGGACTGTTGCTTTTGTAACAGGCAACTAATGAGGATGCAAATCACCAAACAAGTATCCTCCTAATTTTAGGTGCCCCCGTCCCTTCCTAACCAAATACAGATTGTACTCTGCTATCTGACATAAGGAACGGGTGATTATGCAGCGCTATAACGAACTGTGTTGAAACGTTGACACTGCCGGTTGTTTCCACAGCGACATAGACGTCGCCCAGCAGTTCACCCTGAACCAGAGCAGAGTGGAGGAGATCACCATGAGGGAGGAGGTGGGGAACCTCAGCCTCATGCAGGACAATGACTTTGGTAAGGAGCTGTCTGTCAATATTCCTGGCTTTTGTTCGACGTGCTCCGGTATTTTTGGCGACCAAGAAAGTGTGTATATTTATTTAACCTCCCGTCTTTGGCTTGATGTCAATGTGGAGTTTACATCTCCCCCACGTGGGCCGGTCAGCCACCTAGCAATTTCAGTTCTAGCCAATGAGCTTCAGCTCCTTCCATTTTGCATAATCTATGAGCAGAATTACTCATACCTCAATTAGCTGTGAAATCCCCAGTTTCAAAGCAACTTTAAAACATATTTTTTTATTTATTTTTATAAACTGTAAGGTAAATTTGGCATGGCACATCTCCCCCATGTGGGCCAGCCCCCTAGCAATTTTAGTTCTAGCCAATGAGCTTCGGCTCCTCCCATTTGAGTGACAGCTAGCCAGAGGCCTGCCCAGCGTTATCCAGGGCGGGCTCAACGGCCCAGTGGACACAGCAGAGGGAGAGAGAGAGAGAGAGAGCAACGACGTTGTGCACATATCAGCACGTTTGTGATGTATTATGCACATTTTTGTGGGCCGCTTTTGGCTCGTGTGCTACTTTCAGAACTACTGGCTGAAAAGTATACAAAGTACCTGAGAATATCTTTTAACTGGGTTTTGGATCGCTACTGAATATGCAACAGCAAGTCATGTTCATAATACACAACATTGCATTTCCCCTGTAAAAACCAAACTGGTTCATGAATATGCAAATCTAAAACTAAGTCATACATTCTCAATGCTAACTAGATTACCTAGCGGGAGACATTCTCAATGCTAACTAGATTACCTAGCTGGAGACATTCTCATAATGCTAACTAGATTACCTAGCGGGAGACATTCTCATAATGCTAACTAGATTACCTAGCGGGAGACATTCTCATAATGCTAACTAGATTACCTAGCTGGAGACATTCTCATAATGCTAACTAGATTACCTAGCGGGAGACATTCTCATAATGCTAACTAGATTACCTAGCGGGAGACATTCTCATAATGCTAACTAGATTACCTAGCGGGAGACATTCTCATAATGCTAACTAGATTACCTAGCGGGAGACATTCTCATAATGCTAACTAGATTACCTAGCGGGAGACATTCTCATAATGCTAACTAGGTTACCTAGCGGGAGACATTCTCATAATGCTAACTAGGTTACCTAGCGGGAGACATTCTCATAATGCTAACTAGGTTACCTAGCGGGAGACATTCTCATAATGCTAACTAGGTTACCTAGCGGGAGACATTCTCATAATGCTAACTAGGTTACCTAGCGGGAGACATTCTCATAATGCTAACTAGGCTACTTAGCTGGAGACATTCTCATAATGCTAACTAGGTTACCTAGCGGGAGACATTCTCATAATGCTAACTAGGTTACCTAGCGGGAGACATTCTCATAATGCTAACTAGGCTACTTAGCTGGAGACATTCTCATAATGCTAACTAGATTACCTAGCGGGAGACATTCTCATAATGCTAACTAGGCTACTTAGCTGGAGACATTCTCAATGCTAACTAGATTACCTAGCGGGAGACATTCTCATAATGCTAACTAGGCTACTTAGCTGGAGACATTCTCATAATGCTAACTAGGTTACCTAGCGGGAGACATTCTCATAATGCTAACTAGGCTACTTAGCTGGAGACATTCTCATAATGCTAACTAGGTTACCTAGCTGGAGACATTCTCATAATGCTAACTAGGCTACTTAGCTGGAGACATTCTCATAATGCTAACTAGGTTACTTAGCTGGAGACATTCTCATAATGCTAACTAGGTTACTTAGCTGGAGACATTCTCATAATGCTAACTAGGCTACTTAGCTGGAGACATTCTCATAATGCTAACTAGATTAGTTAGAATCAGACCTTCTCATGAATATTACCTTAGATCCCATCTCTTTGCCATTGGCTTTCCATGTAATTGTAACAACCCTCTGTGTCCCTCCCGCGCTCCCAGCTGACTTTGGCATGGATGACCGTGAGATGATGAGGGTAGAGGGAGGCTTTGAAGAGGACATCATCCATGGAGCGACAGCCTCCAATCTGCTGCTGGAGGCAGAGCCTGGGCCTGCTCACCTGCCGGACAAGTCCAACCACCTGGAGTACGACGACTTTGGAGACACCATGGAGAACAACGAAGGGGGAATGCTGGGTAGGGAGGAGGGGGGGGGGGGGGAATGCTGGGATGGGGTGCTGGGAGGGGAGAATGCTGGGATGGAGGGGGGGGGGGTGCTGGGAGGGGGGGGGTGCTGGGTAGGAGGATGGAGGGGGGGAAATGCTGGGTAGGAGGATGGAGGGAGGGGAAGTGCTGGGTAGGGAGGGAGGGGAAGTGCTGGGTAGGGAGGGAGGGGAAGTGCTGGGTAGGGAGGGAGGGGAAGTGCTGGGTAGGGAGGGAGGGGAAGTGCTGGGTAGGAGGAGGGGAGGGGGGTGCTGGGGAACCGCCCCATAGCGTTGACTGTCTGTGCTCTTAGGGAGGGGAATGTTGGGTAGGGTGGGAGGGGAATGCTGGGAAACTGCCCCATAGTGTTGACTGTCTCTGTGCTCTTAGGGAGGGAGGGGAATGCTGGGAAACTGCCCCATAGTGTTGACTGTCTCTGTGTTCTTAGGGAGGGAGGGGAATGCTGGGATACCGCCCCATAGTGTTGACTGTCTCTGTGCTCTAAGCTGTGTGTTTGTGTGAAGGATTAATATAGTACTATTCTAAATTCAGAGTGATGTGTTGACGACAGTCACCCCCCCCCCTCCAAATGGTTTGTCCCGGAGCCTGAACCGTGTGTTGTCTCGTTTGTCCAGTGGATAAACTACTGTCCCAGGAGGATGGGGGTGGTATATTTGACGACCCTCCAGCCATCACAGAGAGCGTGATTCCCCCAGACCATGGAGACGATGAGGACGACTTCGACAACCTACAGTCACGTGCGTTCATTACCCAGACCGATGTGGTCATTTTAAAACCTGTTGATCTTTCTCTCTTTCTGGGATAACGTGTCAGTGTGTTGTTCATTAGGGCGTACCGTAGCAAATACATTTCCCAGCAGAAAACAAAACACCTGTGTTCTCATTTGACAAGTTCAGGTTGTAACCTCCCTGTTTCAAAACGTTTTCTCCCTACTGAACACTACCCGGATCACAAGCTTGTGTGTTTGGGTAATCGATAACAATTCACCATTAAAACGACCTAGAAGCTTGTTATTATCGACTTAACCTTGACACCATTAAAACGACCTAGAAGAGAATTACTGCTGTCATCACTCCTACTGTGTGTATTAAGGTGTGTTGTTGTCCCACAGCGGGTCCAGACAGTCCCGACTCCGGCCCAGTCGAGCCCCTGCCGGCCATGCAGGACCAGACGGAACAGACCACTCTGGTCCACAATGAGGAGGAGGCTTTTGCCTTGGAGCCCATCGACATCACTGGTGAGCAGCTCTCCTCTGTCAGAATAGTTTAGAAACACAACCAATAACACTTCTCTCAGCTCTCCTGTCAGAATAGTTTAGAAACACAACCGAAAACACTTCTCTCAGCTCTCCTCTGTCAGAATAGTTTAGAAACACAACCAATAACACTTCTCTCAGCTCTCCTGTCAGAATAGTTTAGAAACACAACCGAAAACACTTCTCTCAGCTCTCCTCTGTCAGAATAGTTTAGAAACACAACCAATAACACTTCTCTCAGCTCTCCTCTGTCAGAATAGTTTAGAAACACAACCGAAAACACTTCTCTCAGCTTGTCTGGTGAGCAGCTCTCCTCTGTCAGAATAGTGTAGAAACACAACCGAAAACACTATTTCATTGACTGTTAAAATGTAAATCTGCTATAAATACAACGCTGTGAAAAAGTATTTGCCCCCTTTTCTGATTTTTAAAAATTAAAAATGATTTTTGTGTGCATATTTCTGATACTGAATTATCAGATCTTCAACCAAAATGAAATATTAGATAAAGGGTACCTGAGTTCACAAATAACAAGGAAAGGGTATACTTATTTTATTAATAACAAATTTATGCAATAAAGGTCATTCCCCCCTCTTACACTCTAACTGGTTGTGCCACCTTTTTAGCAGCAATGACTTCCTGTAGTTGTTGATCAGTCTCTCACATCTCTGTGGAGGAATTCTGGCCCGTTCTTCCATGCAGAACCCCTTTAACTAAGCCACATTTGTGGATTTTCAATCATGGAACTGCTCGTTTCAAGTCCTGCCACAACTTCTCAAATTGGGATTAGGTCTGGACTGTGACGAGGCCATTCCAAAACGTCAAATCAACTCACAGACGGATGGCCTGATATTCTAGAACTCTCTGGTACAGTGACATTCTAGAACTCTCTGGTACAGTGACATTCTAGAACTCTCTGGTACAGTGACATTCTAGAACTCTCTGGTACAGTGACATTCTAGAACTCTCTGGTACAGTGACATTCTAGAACTCTCTGGTACAGTGACATTCTAGAACTCTCTGGTACAGTGACATTCTAGAACTCTCTGGTACAGAGACATTCTAGAACTCTCTGGTACAGAGACATTCTAGAACTCTCTGGTACGGAGGATAATTAATTCATGGTTCTTTCTATTAAGGCAAGTCGTCCAGGTCCTGAGGCAGCAAAGCCTCCCCAAAATCATCACACTACCACCACCACGCTTGACTGTTGGTATACGTTTCTTACTGTGGAATGCAGTGTTTGGTTGAAAACGGTTAAAATTTGAAGTTTTATTGAGTTGTAAAGGAGGCAATTACTTTTTCACTGGGGAATTGGGTGTTGAATAACTTTGTTAGTGTAAAAAAATATATATATATATTTTATTTATTTCTAAACTCTGGTTCCCTTTATTTAATATTAGGTTTTGGTTGAAAATCTGATTTACATTTCTGTATCAAAAATATGCAAACAAATCCTTCTTCCCAGCAAAGCGGTGTTGGGAACTTTTAATCTCTAGTTCTGTAAAAACACAATGAAAAACACTTCAGTTGTCTCAGCTTGTCGGGAACTAAGAGAATAACTTGAGTTGTCTCCGCTTGTCTGGAACTAAGAGAATAACTTGAGTTGTCTCCGCTTGTCTGGAACTAAGAGAATAACTTGAGTTGTCTCCGCTTGTCTGGAACTAAGAGAATAACTTGAGTTGTCTCCGCTTGTCTGGAACTAAGAGAATAACTTGAGTTGTCTCCGCTTGTCGGGAACTAAGAGAATAACTTGAGTTGTCTCCGCTTGTCTGGAACTAAGAGAATAACTTGAGTTGTCTCCGCTTGTCTGGAACTAAGAGAATAACTTGAGTTGTCTCCGCTTGTCTGGAACTAAGAGAATAACTTGAGTTGTCTCCGCTTGTCTGGAACTAAGAGAATAACTTGAGTTGTCTCCGCTTGTCTGGAACTAAGAGAATAACTTGAGTTGTCTCCGCTTGTCTGGAACTAAGAGAATAACTTGAGTTGTCTCCGCTTGTCTGGAACTAAGAGAATAACTTGAGTTGCCTCCGCTTGTCTGGAACTAAGAGAATAACTTGAGTTGTCTCCGCTTGTCTGGAACTAAGAGAATAACTTGAGTTGTCTCCGCTTGTCTGGAACTAAGAGAATAACTTGAGTTGTCTCCGCTTGTCTGGAACTAAGAGAATAACTTGAGTTGCCTCTGGAATGAAATGCCGACACAGAGTTGATTGATATTGTTGAACATTGACACAACGGGGACTTGAGCTTTTGAAGAATCGCTCTTTCTTAGAATGACTCCAGTCTGCGTACGAAACCCGGAAATAAACACCTGCCCCCTGCTGGCGAAGAATCACCTTCTTTATTCTGCCAATGTTTCAGCTAACCTATCAAACGTCTCGCTCTGTGGCGGAACAAACCAAATGTTAAAGAAATAGGGGTTTTTGTGGGAAAATGACATCCACACTTCGGTCTAGTGAACGAGAATGACATCCACACTTCTGTCTAGTGTCAGAGAATGACATCCACACTTCTGTCTAGTGAACGAAAATTACATCCACACTTCTGTCTAGTGAACGAGAATGACATCCACACTTCTGTCTAGTGTCAGAGAATGACATCCACACTTCTGTCTAGTGTCAGAGAATGACATCCACACTTCTCTGTCCAGTGAAAGAGACCAAGGCGAAGAGGAAGAGGAAGCTGATTGTCGACAACCTGAAGGAGCTGGACAGTAAGTCGATCCGCGCCCAGCTCAGCGACTACTCGGACATTGTGACCACGTTGGACCTGGCCCCTCCCACCAAGAAGCTGATGATGTGGAAAGAGACCGGAGGAGTGGAGAAACTCTTCTCTCTCCCCGCACAGCCGCTCTGGAACAGCAAACTGCTGAAGGTAAGAGACAGGAGGAGATCAACACACAGACGTGAACACACACACACAGATGTGAACAATGGCCTTTTGAAGTTGCAGTTACCGACTAAGATGCATGAAACCATTTACCTTTCAGCTTGTATCTCACTAGATATAGATGAGTCAGCTTGTCTGGAGGGGGTGGACACGCAGCTTTAGTCTGGAGGGGGTGGACACGCAGCTTTAGTCTGGAGGGGGTGGACACGCAGCTTTAGTCTGGAGGGGGTGGACACGCAGCTTTAGTCTGGAGGGGGTGGACACGCAGCTTTAGTCTGGAGGGGGTGGACACGCAGCTTTAGTCTGGAGGGGGTGGACACGCAGCTTTAGTCTGGAGGGGGTGGACACGCAGCTTTAGTCTGGAGGGGGTGGACACGCAGCTTTAGTCTGGAGGGGGTGGACACGCAGCTTTAGTCTGGAGGGGGTGGACACGCAGCTTTAGTCTGGAGGGGGTGGACACGCAGCTTTAGTCTGGAGGGGGTGGACACGCAGCTTTAGTCTGGAGGGGGTGGACACGCAGCTTTAGTCTGGAGGGGGTGGACACGCAGCTTTAGTCTGGAGGGGGTGGACACGCAGCTTTAGTCTGGAGGGGGTGGACACGCAGCTTTAGTCTGGAGGGGGTGGACACGCAGCTTTAGTCTGGAGGGGGTGGGCACGCAGCTTTAGTCTGGAGGGGGTGAACGTGTCGGAGATCTCATTAACTGTCCCTCTGGGACACCTGAAGTTGAATGGGTTTTAACTGAAATATGTCCTGTGTTGTCAGATGTTCACGCGCTGCCTGACTCCTCTGGTGCCCGATGAGATGAGGAAGAGGAGGAAGGGAGGAGAGGCTGATAGTCTGGATGAGTTCCTGAAGGACCTGGAGAACCCCGAGGTGCCCAGAGAGGAGGCTCTGTCTGGCAGGGACGTTATTGGTAAGTTTCCTTTAGCCTCCCACCTCTGATATACTAACCCCAGAGAGGAGGCTGTCCCACCCCTCATATACTAACCCCAGAGAGGAGGCTGTCCCATCCCTCATATACTAACCCCAGAGAGGAGGCTGTCCCACCCCTCATATAATAACCCCAGAGAGGAGGCTGTCCCACCCCTCATATACTAACCCCAGAGAGGAGGCTGTCCCATCCCTCATATACTAACCCCAGAGAGGAGGCTTGCTCCCTGTCTCACCCCTCATATACTAACCCCAGAGGAGGCTTTCTCCCTGTCTCACCCCTCATATACTAACCCCAGAGAGGAGGCTGTCCCACCCCTCATATACTAACCCCAGAGAGGAGGCTTTCTCCCTGTCTCACCCCTCATATACTAACCCCAGAGAGGAGGCTGTCCCACCCCTCATATACTAACCCCAGAGAGGAGGCTGTCTCACCCCTCATATACTAACCCCAGAGAGGAGGCTGTCCCACCCCTCATATACTAACCCCAGAGAGGAGGCTGTCTCACCCCTCATATACTAACCCCAGAGAGGAGGCTGTCTCACCCCTCATATACTAACCCCAGAGAGGAGGCTGTCTCACCCCTCATATACTAACCCCAGAGAGGAGGCTGTCTCACCCCTCATATACTAACCCCAGAGAGGAGGCTGTCTCACCCCTCATATACTAACCTCAGAGAGGAGGCTGTCTCACCCCTCATATACTAACCCCAGAGAGGAGGCTGTCTCACCCCTCATATACTAACCCCAGAGAGGAGGCTGTCTCCCTGTCTCACCCCTCATATACTAACCCCAGAGAGGAGGCTTGCTCCCTGTCTCACCCCTCATATACTAACCCCAGAGAGGAGGCTGTCCCATCCCTCATATACTAACCCCAGAGGAGGCTGTCTCCCTGTCTCACCCCTCATATACTAACCCCAGAGAGGAGGCTGTCTCACCCCTCATATACTAACCCCAGAGAGGAGGCTGTCCCATCCCTCATATACTAACCCCAGAGGAGGCTGTCTCCCTGTCTCACCCCTCATATACTAACCCCAGAGAGGAGGCTGTCTCACCCCTCATATACTAACCCCAGAGAGGAGGCTTTCTCCCTGTCTCACCCCTCATATACTAACCCCAGAGAGGAGGCTGTCCCACCCCTCATATACTAACCCCAGAGAGGAGGCTGTCCCACCCCTCATATACTAACCCCAGAGAGGAGGCTGTCTCTCTCCTCATATACTAACCCCAGAGAGGAGGCTGTCTCACCCCTCATATACTAACCCCAGAGAGGAGGCTGTCCCATCCCTCATATACTAACCCCAGAGAGGAGGCTTTCTCCCTGTCTCACCCCTCATATAATAACCCCAGAGAGGAGGCTGTCTCACCCCTCATATACTAACCCCAGAGAGGAGGCTGTCTCACCCCTCATATACTAACCCCAGAGAGGAGGCTGTCCCATCCCTCATATACTAACCCCAGAGAGGAGGCTGACCCACCCCTCATATACTAACCCCAGAGAGGAGGCTTTCTCCCTGTCTCACCCCTCATATACTAACCCCAGAGAGGAGGCTGTCTCACCCCTCATATACTAACCCCAGAGAGGAGGCTGTCCCACCCCTCATATACTAACCCCAGAGAGGAGGCTGTCCCACCCCTCATATACTAACCCCAGAGAGGAGGCTGTCTCACCCCTCATATACTAACCCCAGAGAGGAGGCTGTCCCACCCCTCATATACTAACCCCAGAGAGGAGGCTTGCTCCCTGTCTCACCCCTCATATACTAACCCCAGAGAGGAGGCTTTCTCCCTGTCTCACCCCTCATATACTAACCCCAGAGAGGAGGCTGTCCCACTCCTCATATAATAACCCCAGAGAGGAGGCTGTCCCACCCCTCATATAATAACCCCAGAGAGGAGGCTTTCTCCCTGTCTCACCCCTCATATACTAACCCCAGAGAGGAGGCTGTCCCACCCCTCATATACTAACCCCAGAGAGGAGCCTTTCTCCCTGTCTCACCCCTCATATACTAACCCCAGAGGAGGATTTCTCCCTGTCCCACCCCTCATATACTAACCCCAGAGAAGGTTTTCTCCGTCTCTCTCCTCAGACCAGACCTGTCATAATCAAACCAACCCTGTGTCTCTCTATCCTCAGACCAGACCTGTCATTATCAAACCAACCCTGTGTCTCTCTCTCTCTCCTCAGACCAGACCTGTCATTATCAAACCAACCCTTTGTCTCTCTCTCTCTCTCTCTCTCCTCAGACCAGACCTGTCATTATCAAACCAACCCTGTGTCTCTCTCTCTCCTCAGACCAGACCTGTCATTATCAAACCAACCCTGTGTCTCTCTCTCCTCAGACCAGACCATCATGGAGGAACCCAGTATGCTGCAGGCCTCAGCCATGGAGGGGAGTAGGACCACCCTGGATGAGACTGTCATGCCACCACCGTCCACCCCACACGGACTCAAACACAAGGAGGCTGGCCTGCCTGTGAGTACTGCTGCTTTCATTCAGGAGACTGGGATATCAGCCTCCCCCCCCCCCCCAACCAGCCATTAATGGAATCATTCATGTTTTGTCCATTTCCTGTGACTAGTTGTCTTAACTACTGTAGTCAGATGCACCTAGTAAAGTCTCTGGATCAGAGCATCTGCTAAATTTACATAATGTTAAACGATGTGCGTAAACCCCCCCCCCCCCCCCCCCCAGCAAGGACAGCAAGGTGTAAATAAAGGTATTCAACAACCAGTAATGAAATGGTTGATGTTTTGTCTTCCCTCTGACTTGTTCTGGTGTGTGTATCCAACAACCCTCTCTCGTCTCGTCCTTTTAGATGGGAGCCCAGGAGCCTCAGGCTGATCTCTCAGTCCTCTCGTTAGCTCAGGCTGATCAGTCGGTCCTCTCCATGGCCCAGGTAGACCTGCCCCCAGAGGAGAGCCTCAACCTCACACAGCTGGTGCCTGAGCTGGACCTGCTGGACAAGGAGAAGAAGGACAAGGATGACAGTGATGAGGAGGTGAGTGGTGGCAACTTAGGAGGGTAGAGACCTGGGGGGTTGGTGGGGTGGGTAGAGACCTGGGGGGTTGGTGGGGTGGGTAGAGACCTGGGGGGTGGGGGGTAGAGACCTGGGGGGTGGGGGGTAGAGACCTGGGGGGTTGGGGAGGAGGGTAGAGACCTGGGGGGTTGGTGGGGTGGGTAGAGACCTGGGGGGTTGGGGAGGAGGGTAGAGACCTGGAGGGTTGGAGAGGAGGGTAGAGACCTGGGGAGGAGGGTAGAGACCTGGGGGGTTGGGAAGGAGGGTGGAGACTGGGGGGTGGGGTAGAGACCTGGGGGGTTGGGGAGGAGGGTAGAGACTGGGGGGGGGGGGGGGGGTAGAGACCTGGGGGGTTGGTGGGGAGGAGGGTAGAGACCTGGGGGGGTGGGGAGGAGGGTAGAGACCTGGGGGGTTGGGGAGGAGGGTAGAGACCTGGGGGGGAGGGTAGAGACCTGGGGGGTTGGGAAGGAGGGTGGAGACTGGGGGGTTGGGAAGGAGGGTAGAGACCTGGGGGGTGGGGTAGAGACCTGGGGGGTTGGGGAGGAGGGTAGAGACTGGGGGGGGGTAGAGACTGGGGGGGTAGAGACCTGGGGGGTTGGGGAGGAGGGTAGAGACCTGGGGGGTTGGGGAGGGGGTAGAGACTGGGGGGGGGGGGGGGTAGAGAGTGGGGGGAGATGGAGTGACATAACTGATTAGAAGTTAAGATCAGAAGATGTGTAAAGAATGTTTATATTTTTTTATGTCGTCACACTTGGGGTCAACTTGAACCGTAGCTTGATAAACACGTCAACAATGTGACGTCAACTGGCCTGATGGAAAAGTTACATCTGTGGGTAATACACATCTATGATACCTTTGGAGATGAATGGACTGTGTCCAGACGCCTTGAGGTCCTGCATGTTTTCAGAGAGTGTGTGTGTGTGTGTGTGTGTGTTTTCAGGAGGAGGAGGGTGATCCAACTCAGGACCAGGAGGAGAAGAGGTGGAACAAGAGGACCCAGCAGATGCTGCATGGCCTTCAGGTAAACAAATATCCTGTTATTCACTTCTTCAAGTAAACAAACAAACAAACTATGCTAATGTTCTGTTGGAAATTAGAGGTACAGAATATTACATTTCCATGTGGAAAATTGCTGTAATGGAAAACAGGTCGTTGGAGAATATCGGATGTCTACATCTGATGATAGCTGATGTCTACATCTGATGATAGCTGATGTCTACATCTGATGATATCTGATGATATCTGATGTCTACATCTGATGATATCTGGTCGGTCTGTTGTCTAGCTGGTTGGACGACCTCCTGGGTCGGTCTGTTATCTGGTTGAACAGACCATTGATCAGTAAGGTGACGGTCTCTCTGTTCTCTCCTCTCTACAGCGAGTCATGGCCAAGACGGGAGCCGAGCAGGTCAGCTTGTTGGAGCTGTGCCGAGACAACAACAAGAAGCAGGCGGCCGCCAAGTTCTACAGTTTCCTGGTCCTGAAGAAACAGCAGGCCATCGAGCTCAACCAGACCGAGCCTTACAGTGACATCGTCGCTACAGCCGGACCAAGATTCCACCTGGTTTAGACACTGCCTGAGGTCCAAATGGCACTGGTTCCTATACAGCGCCCTACTTTTGACCAGAGCCTCCTAGGGTTCTGGGCAAAAGTAGTGCACTATATAGGGAATATGGTGCCATTTGGAAATGTCTTTTTCACTATTTTTATGTATGTTTTTTTTTTGCCATTTTTTTGTTGGGGGGGGGGGGGTCCTAAATGCTAACTTTGAAAAGGATTGTACTGTATCTACCACCAACTGAATCATGCAGTATTGTTGTTTTTTTTAAGTGAGAAATGCATTTATCCAGTATATTTATATTTCCTGTCAAGTTCCTTTTTTTTTTTTCATTTTGTAAAGCTTTCCGACCACACTAGTTGTTTGTTTTGGGGGGGTGGGGGGTGGGGGGGGGGGGGGGGGGGGTGTTGGAACAATACATGTCCCACTGCTCTGTAACGGTCAAATTCATCAAAAGATTCATCAAATTTTAGTCTCCAATCAAGAATTCCCCCCCCAAAAAAATTGTGTAAGAACATTTGTCTTGTATGCTTACATACATGCTGTTTACAGGCACTGTTATATCATGAGAGAAATGGAATAAGTGCTCTTCACCTCGAGTTCTTCCTAATTGCACTTGACATAAAATCCTGGTTTTCATATTAAAAAAAAAAAAAATCATTTTTTTTTGTTTTTACAGGTTATTTCTGTTGATAAATTGGCTATATTACGACTAGCATTGAATTGTATTGTTTAGGTGTATAATAATGCCCATTTATTCCCGTTGCGTTTTGTACCTCCACGGCTATTTTGTTGTTGTTGTTGCATAAAGAAACTAGACGCTTGTACATGTTTCAATGAAAGTTGACGATCCCATGTTTTTAAGTCTTATGGTTAACTAGCTGTTGTGATACTTCTGTAAAGAATTTGAAATAAAAGTGTTTTAATTACCTGGTTTACACACTCTGAACCGTTCAGTCTGGTGAAATGAGATCAAGCATCTGTTCCCGAAAGCAAGATCAATGACTTGGCCCAGCTGACTGTTCAAAATGACTTGGCCCAGCTGACTGTTCAAAATGGCTTGGTCCAGCTGACTGTTCAAAATGACTTGGTCCAGCTGACTGTTCAAAATGGCTTGGTCCAGCTGACTGTTCAAAATGGCTTGGTCCAGCTGTTCAAAATGACTTGGCCCAGCTGTTCAAAATGGCTTGGTCCAGCTGTTCAAAATGGCTTGGTCCAGCTGACTGTTCAAAATGACTTGGCCCAGCTGACTGTTCAAAATGACTTGGTCCAGCTGTTCAAAATGGCTTGGTCCAGCTGACTGTTCAAAATGACTTGGCCCAGCTGACTGTTCAAAATGACTTGGCCCAGCGGACTGTTCAAAATGACTTGGCCCAGCGGACTGTTCAAAATGACTTGAAATGATTTAATATTTTAGAGAAATGTGGACTTAAAATAACTGACTTGACAAGTTGAGGCTAACTTAAAGGGATGCTTAAATATTTTGGCAATGAAACCTTTTTACATACTTCCTCAGAGTCCAATGAATTCGTGGATATCATTTTTATGTCTGCAGTTTGAAATCAAATCAAAATGGATTTGTCCCGTGCGCAATTTAAAGAAAAACAAAGGAAAGTTGCTAACTAGCGTTAGCGCATTGAATGGAAGTCTATGGGAACAGCTAGCATGCTTCCTTCATTCTGGACACAGTCTGAGACATAAAAAATGGTATCCACGAGTTAATCTGACTGTGGGGAAGAAGATAAAGGACTTCATTGCCAAAATCTCGAGGTATCCCTTTAATAATCCTGCTGTTTAGAATACAACACCAGTTGACACTCGTGACTCCTGACGAAAAAGTTTAAAACCCGCCAGCTGTATGTTAATCATGTTGTTCAGCCGCGACTCTGTGAAACATAAGATATCAGTCAAATTTATTTATATAGCCCTTCTCACATCAGCTGATATCTCAAAGTGGTGGACTATGCATATATGTAAACAACAGCTGGTGCACGCTATCTAAGGAAGTGTCTAAGGTTTTGCTCGCCTGAGGTAGAGTATCTCATGATAAACTGTAGAATCAATCAAATGTATTTATATAGCCCTTATTACATCAGCTGATATCTCAAAGTGCTGTACAGAAACCCAGCTTAAAACCCCCCAAACAGCAAGCAATGCAGGTGTAGAAGCACGGTGGCTAGGAAAAACTCCCTAGAAAGGTCAAAACCTAGGAAGAAACCTAGAGAGGAACCAGGCTCTGAGGGGTGGCCAGTCCTCTTCTGGCTGTGCCGGGTGGAGATTATAAACCTAGAGAGGAACCAGGCTATGAGGGGTGGCCAGTCCTCTTCTGGCTGTGCCGGGTGGAGATTATAAACCTAGAGAGGAACCAGGCTATGATGGGTGGCCAGTCCTCTTCTGGCTGTGCCGGGTGGAGATTATAAACCTAGAGAGGAACCAGGCTATGAGGGGTGGCCAGTCCTCTTCTGGCTGTGCCGGGTGGAGATTATAACAGAACATGGCCAAGATGTTCAAATGTTCATAGATGACCAGCATGGTCAGATAATAATAATCACAGTAGTTGTCGAGGGTGCAACAGGTCAGCACTTCAGGAGTAAATGTCAGTTGGCTTTTCATAGCTGATCATTAGAGTATCTTTACCGCTCCTGCTGTCTCTAGAGAGTTGAAAACAGCAGGTCTGGGACAGGTAGCACGTCCGGTGAACAGGTCAGGATTCCATAGACGCAGGCAGAACAGTTGAAACTGGAGCAGCAGCACGACCAGGTGGACTGGAGACAGCAAGGAGTCATCAAGCCAGGTAGTCCTGAGGCATGGTCCTAGGGCTCAGGTCCTCCGAGACAGAAAGAGAGAAAAGGAGAGAGAGAATTAGAGCATACTTAAATTCACACAGGACACCGGATAAGACAGGAGAAGTACTCCAGATATAACAGACTGACCCTAGCCCCCCGACACATAAACTACTGCAGCATAAATACTGGAGGTTGAGACAGGAGAGGTCAGGAGACACTGTGGCCCCATCCGATGATACCCCCGGACAGGGCCAAACAGGCAGGATATAACCCCACCCACTTTGCCAAAGCACAGCCCCCACACCACTAGAGGGATATCTTCAACCACCAACTTACCATCCTGAGACAAGTTTTTAATGTCCTGTTGGTAGGTTATACATGCTCGTCTATTTGATTCTAATTTGATTCTACGTTGGCTAATAGGACCGATGGTAAATGTAGATCACCCTCTTTGAGACGGATCCTTACAAGGCACCCGGACCGTCGTCCACGATATCTCCGTCTTTTCCTCCTGCGAAATACGGGGATGAGTGCCCTGTTGGGGATGACGTCATCGTTTCCGTCCGACTCGTTGAAGAATTCCTCCGGTACGAGGTGAGTAATCGCTGCCCTGATATCAAGAAGCTCTTTTCGGTCATAAGACACCACGTCAGAAACATTATGTACAAAATAAGTTACAAATAACGCAAAAAATAAATACATTTTAAATCCATTCAGCCCCTTTTCCTATCTTCCTCTCCTCCTTCCTTTCATCTTTCCTTAATTCCTTCCTTCCCTCCCTCTCTCTCTCTCTCTCTCTCTCTCTGTGTCTCTCTCTCTCTCTTCATAACAGTAGAGGCAAAGCCCTCTAAAGAGGTGGAGACCACAGTGGGACCACACGTTGACACATTATTCCACTCATCCAATCTGTCTCTTAGCAACCCCTCCATCTAGTTGTGTCATTCTGGCACATTGAAGAATTCCTCCGGTACGAGGTGAGTAATCGCTGCCCTGATATCAAGAAGCTCCTTTCGGTCATAAGACACCGCGTCAGAAACATTATGTACAAAATAAGTTACAAATAAAGAACAAATAAATATATATCGGTTACGGGGTCGTAAAACGACAACCATCTCCTTCGGCGTCATTATTATGCAGTGTCTAAGGCACTGCATCTACAGTCCCGTGTTCGAATCCAGGTTGAATCCCATCCGGCCGTGATTGGGAGTCCCAAAGGCGGAGTACAATTGGCCCAGCGTCGTCCGGAGTAGGCCGTCATTGTAAATAAGAATTTGTTCTTAACTGACTGGCCTCGTTAAATAAAAAGCTTACATGTAAAACGGCAACATCTTCTCTATGCCCCATGGCAAAATGTGTACAATTGCAGGAAATTAACTCTAAAACGTAATTTTTTCCTAACCGCTGTCAAAGGGGGGGGGGGGGGGCTGCTAAAATGTTTTGATCGCTGGGGGTGGGGGAAACTAAATGTTGCTTTGGGCCCCAAAAGGCTCGTGAAAGGCACAAGACAATTTACTGTTAAAAAGTATAGAAAGGACAGAGGTTGAAGATCTTTTCCTCGTGAAATGAATTATGTGATGGCAGCAATAAATCAATAACATCGTGTTTGAACTACTTACAGTATGTAGATAAGACTGTATCCAGTCTCTGAATAATGGCTCTACACTCGGAACTATTTATTATGTAACCATTTACCCCAAGCGTAGAAAGCCGGTGCACTATGTCCCACCCTCTCTTTCCTCCCTCTTTTTTTCGGCGTGTTTCAGAATGGCTACTCGCAAGGAAACACCGTCGACACCAACCGCCCCGATGGCTTCCACGTCTCCGGGAGCAACTTTAGATTCACCCGTGAAACAGATTCAGATCGAGGGGCTGGTGAGTTAAATACGAGGTTATTTCTGTCCGTTTTTGGAGGCTGTGGGACCCGGATAGACTGGCTGGAAAGTGTGGCTATGCTAGTTAGCTTTAGCATCATGGCGGGCACAAGCGGGATGCATGAAATGTGTCCTAACTGTTAAATGTGGTTGGATAGTATCGCTGTCTGTACCATTTGTTGTTGTTGTGACAATAAAAAGCCCGATTTACAAGACATTAACACCAGGGTCTTGTTGCTAACGTTACATGTGGTTAGTACTGCCATACAGTGTTGGATCTTCTCTAGCCATCTTGTCTCACAATGGAAATAATCCCGTTAACCTCGATTTTGTGCATGTATAAGGCTTTTAAGTTTTACGTGTGCTTGTTTTTTTTTTTTTTTTAATGGTCGAATTAATAAACTAAACTAAAATACTTTTTTTTTTTCATGTAGAAAAGGGTAGTGACGTCACTCCTGCCATACGGCTGAAAATCCATCTCAGACTATGTAGTTTAACAGGGGTGGACAAAAGTACCCCGTTTTCATACTTGAGTAAATGTAGACCTCTTAAAAGAAAATGACTCAAGTAAAAGTCACCTAGTAAAATACTACAAGAGTAAAAGTCTTAAAGTATTTGGTTTAAAATGTACCCAAGTATCAACAGTTAAAGTATACATTTAAAATGTCTTATATTAAGAGAACCAGACGACGCAATGTTCTTGTTTTTTTACATTTACAGATAGCCAGGGTCACAGTTCAACTCTCAGACATAGTTTACAAACGAAGCGTTTGTGTTTAGTGAGTCCTCCAGATCAGAGGCAGTAGGGATGACCAGGGATGTTCTCTGTTTAGTGAGTCCTCCAGATCAGAGGCAGTAGGGATGACCAGGGATGTTCTCTGTTTAGTGAGTCCTCCAGATCAGAGGCAGTAGGGATGGACCAGGGATGTTCTCTGTTTAGTGAGTCCTCCAGATCAGAGGCAGTAGGGATGACCAGGGATGTTCTCTGTTTAGTGAGTCCTCCAGATCAGAGGCAGTAGGGATGACCAGGGATGTTCTCTGTTTAGTGAGTCCTCCAGATCAGAGGCAGTAGGGATGACCAGGGATGTTCTCTGTTTAGTGAGTCCTCCAGATCAGAGGCAGTAGGGATGACCAGGGATGTTCTCTGTTTAGTGAGTCCTCCAGATCAGAGGCAGTAGGGATGACCAGGGATGTTCTCTGTTTAGTGAGTCCTCCGGATCAGAGACAGTAGGGATGACCAGGGATGTTCTCTGTTTAGTGAGTCCTCCAGATCAGAGGCAGTAGAGATGACCAGGGATGTTCTCTGTTTAGTGAGTCCTCCAGATCAGAGGCAGTAGGGATGACCAGGGATGTTCTCTGTTTAGTGAGTCCTCCAGATCAGAGGCAGTAGGGATGACCAGGGATGTTCTCTGTTTAGTGAGTCCTCCAGATCAGAGGCAGTAGGGATGACCAGGGATGTTCTCTGTTTAGTGAGTCCGCCAGATCAGAGACAGTAGGGATGACCAGGGATGTTCTCTGTTTAGTGAGTCCTCCAGATCAGAGGCAGTAGGGATGACCAGGGATGTTCTCTGTTTAGTGAGTCCTCCAGATCAGAGGCAGTAGGGATGACCAGGGATGTTCTCTGTTTAGTGAGTCCTCCAGATCAGAGGCAGTAGGGATGACCAGGGATGTTCTGTGTTTAGTGAGTCCTCCAGATCAGAGGCAGTAGGGATGACCAGGGATGTTCTGTGTTTAGTGAGTCCTCCAGATCAGAGGCAGTAGGGATGACCAGGGATGTTCTCTGTTTAGTGAGTCCTCCAGATCAGAGGCAGTAGGGATGACCAGGGATGTTCTCTGTTTAGTGAGTCCTCCAGATCAGAGGCAGTAGGGATGACCAGGGATGTTCTGTGTTTAGTGAGTCCTCCAGATCAGAGACAGTAGGGATGACCAGGGATGTTCTCTGTTTAGTGAGTCCTCCAGATCAGAGGCAGTAGGGATGTCCAGGGATGCTCTTTTGATAAGTGCGTAAATTAGACCATTTCCTGTCCTGCTAAACATTCAAAATGTAACGAATAATTTTGGGTTTCAGGGAAAATGTAAAAAGTACATTATTTTATTTAAGAATGTAGTGGAGTAAAACCTAAAGTTGTCAAAAATATAAATAGTTAATTACAGATACCCCCCAAAAACTTAATAAGTACTTTACACCACTAGTAGTTAGTCTGTAGCAATAACTGGGAGCGTAGACACAGTTCAATAACTGGGAGCGTAGACACAGTTCACTAACTGGGAGCGTAGACACAGTTCACTAACTGGGAGCGTAGACACAGTTCACTAACTGGGAGCGTAGACACAGTTCACTAACTGGGAGCGTAGACACAGTTCACTAACTGGGAGCGTAGACACAGTTCACTAACTGGGAGCGTAGACACAGTTCACTAACTGGGAGCGTAGACACAGTTCACTAACTGGGAGCGTAGACACAGTTCACTAACTGGGAGCGTAGACACAGTTAAAAGAGAGATGTTGCCATGTCTTGTCAATTTGAGGCACATTCATGTTCAGGCGTCAAACAAAACACAGGACTGACAGTCAGTGCCAGAAGTGGCCCCTACTGTGTCCACAGTACAAAACACAGGACTGAAACAAACAAAAAAAGCTCACAAATGAACTGGAAAAACAGAAATAACAGATTTGCATCTAGGCTACATTGACCTTTTCTCCTGCACTACCTCCGTTTTGCCAACAGAGGGCGACATTGTTTTACTGCTAGTGAAATATAATCAATCTGCAGTAGAAAAAATAAAGAAGTAGTTTTTTTATGCTTCACGTTTTAATCAGAGGAGAGTAGAGGAACTTGACCGGGCAGCTGCTGCTAGAACACGATTTGATCTCCTCGTTATAAATCAACAGCCAGACTAGAGGACTAAAAGGTTCAAATAAGAGTCTACTGTGTATGGTTTAATAAGTGCTTGGCTGGTTAGATACAAGGAGATTTGTTATGAAGAAATATGGACTCATTTTGGGGAAATAATTGTCTGCTCGCATCTCAAATAGCACCCTATTCTCTTATATAGTTCACCGCTGGTCTAAAGTAGTGCACTATATAGGGAATAGGGCCCTGGTCTAAAGTAGTGCTCTATATAGGGAATAGGGCCCTGGTCTAAAGTAGTGCACTATATAGGGAATAGGGTGTCATAGGGCCCTGGTCTAAAGTAGTGCTCTATATAGGGAATAGGGCTCTGGTCTAAAGTAGTGCTCTATATAGGGAATAGGGCTCTGTTCTAAAGTAGTGCACTATATAGGGAATAGGGCCCTGGTCTATAGTAGTGCACTATATAGGGAATAGGGCCCTGGTCTAAAGTAGTGCACTATATAGGGAATAGGGCCCTGGTCTAAAGTAGTGCACTATATAGGGAATAGGGCCCTGGTCTAAAGTAGTGCACTATATAGGGAATAGGGCCCTGGTCTAAAGTAGTGCACTATATAGGGAATAGGGCCCTGGTCTAAAGTAGTGCACTATATAGGGAATAGGGCCCTGGTCTAAAGTAGTGCACTATATAGGGAATAGGGTGTCATTCAGGATTCAGCCTGTGTTTGTCTGTGAAATACACCGCAATCATTCATTTTGGGGCTTCCGAGTGGCTCAGTGGTCTAAGGCACTGCAACTCGGTGTTAGAGGCGTCACTACAGGCCCTGGTTCGATCCCGGGCTGTATCACAGCCGGCTGTGATCGGAAGTCCCATAAGGCAACGCACAATTTGGCCCAACGTCGTCCCGGGTTAATGGAGGTTTTGGTCAGTGGTAGGCTGTCATTCGTAAATAAGAATTAACCGACTTGCCTGGTTGAGTAAAACATCTGACCCACCTGTGGTTGCTGCCTGCCTGGTGCTAGATTGGATCATTGTGAAGGACAGTTATTCCCAGTGTAGCTAAACTATTCACCTATTCGGGGGTACTTGGAGCCAGCCAGCTAGTTGCTATTCCATTGCATCATGCTAAGTCAAGAGATCTAGAGTTAGGATGGCCAGGATGTCCTGTTCAAACAGAAGCAGGATCTGTTTTATTTCTGTAGATGCATATGGATCATTTATAAAGCCACACATCTAATGTTATTAGTCACATGCACCGAATACAACTGATGTAGTAGACCTTACAGTGAAATGCTGAATACAACAGGTGTAGTAGACCTTACAGTGAAATGCTGAATACAACAGGTGTAGTAGACCTTACAGTGAAATGCTGACTACAACAGGTGTAGTAGACCTTACAGTGAAATGCTGAATACAACAGGTGTAGTAGACCTTACAGTGGAATGCTGAATACAACAGGTGTAGTAGACCTTATGCAGAATACAACAGGTGTAGTAGACCTTACAGTGAAATGCTGACTACAACAGGTGTAGTAGACCTTACAGTGAAATGCTGAATACAACAGGTGTAGTAGACCTTATGCAGAATACAACAGGTGTAGTAGACCTTACAGTGAAATGCTGAATACAACAGGTGTAGTAGACCTTACAGGGAAATGCTGAATACAACAGGTGTAGTAGACCTCACAGTGAAATGCTGAATACAACAGGTGTAGTAGACCTTACAGTGAAATGCTGAATACAACAGGTGTAGTAGACCTCACAGTGAAATGCTGAATACAACAGGTGTAGTAGACCTTACAGTGAAATGCTGAATACAACAGGTGTAGTAGACCTTACAGTGAAATGCTGAATACAACAGGTGTAGTAGACCTTACAGTGAAATGCTGAATACAACAGGTGTAGTAGACCTTACAGTGAAATGCTGAAAACAACAGGTGTAGTAGACCTCACAGTGAAATGTTTACCAGTATACCAGTACCAGTATATAGACTATATACAGGGGGGGGTACCAGTATAGAGACTATATAGTCTCTATACTGGTACCCCCTGTATATAGTCCCGCTATTGTTATTTTACTGCTGCTCTTTAATTACTTGTTACTTTTATTTCTTATTCTTATCGGTATTTTATTTTTAAAAACTGATTTGTTGGTTAAGGGGCTCGTAAGTCAGCATTTCACTGTGAGGTCTACTACACCTGTTGTATTCAGCATTTCACTGTGAGGTCTACTACACCTGTTGTATTCAGCATTTCACTGTGAGGTCTACTACACCTGTTGTATTCAGCATTTCACTGTAAGGTCTACTACACCTGTTGTATTCAACATTTCACTGTAAGGTCTACTACACCTGTTGTATTCAGTATTTCACTGTAAGGTCTACTACACCTGTTGTATTCAGCATTTCACTGTAAGGTCTACTACACCTGTTGTATAGAGACTATATACAGGGGGGGGGGGGTACCAGTATAGAGACTATATACAGGGGGGGGGGGGGGTACCAGTATAGAGACTATATACAGGGGGGGTACCAGTATAGAGACTATATACAAGGGGGGGTACCAGTATAGAGATTATATACAGGGGGGGGGTACCAGTATAGAGACTATATACAGGGGGGGGGTACCAGTATAGAGACTATATGCAAGGGGGGGTACCAGTATAGAGATTATTTACAGGGGGGGGGGTACCAGTATAGAGACTATATACAGGGGGGGGGGGGTACCAGTATAGAGACTATATACAGGGGGGGGGGGGTACCAGTATAGAGGCTATATACAGGGGGGTACCAGTATAGTCAATATGTGGGGGCACCGGTTAGTCGAGGTAATATGTACATGAGTTATTAAAGTGACTAGATGATAACAGAGAGTAGCAGCAGTGTAAAGATGAACACTTAGGCAAAAAATTAACAGTTAGGCCATTGATTTATAGACCTAATTACATTGGAGTTTCCTCTCTCTCCTCAATTTTCTCAGACAATTAGGCGAAGACGAGGGCTGTTTCCTCGTCTCCACTGCCTCCGCCTCATTGTTCTCCATCTCAATATGCTGGTTTCATTCAGTTATTATGCACATAGCAACATAGGGAAAGGTGCCAATTCCACAGTGCACTGAAAATGATGTTTCAGAACCGCGGACAGCGACCGTAATGACACGGGAGAAAGTGCTGTTGTTATAAAAACATAACATTAGACGGTGATTGGCGGCTGGCGTGGCTGAGGTTTTTCTATGTAGAGGGACTATCGGCAAGGCCAATGGAGAAGGGCAGGTGTCAGCCCCATATATTGGTCATTCTCTATTCATCAACTTGGAGTCATACAATGAGTTTAACCAGCATTTTATTGTTGTTGCAATAGTCACTGATCTGGCTTTCAAGTCTATGAAAATGTCATTTTTTTTGTAGTTGTGACATACAGCATAAATGAATGTTCATTGATACTCTTGTTTTCGTAGTGTCTGCTCTGAACTGCAGGTTTGAGGAATTGAGACATAAAGGTTATCAGTAGAAAGGTTAACTTGTCTATCACAGTAAAATAATGTCTAAATGTGTTTCGGTGTCAATATGTCCCATTTCTGTTGGACCAAACCTCAATGTAAATAGCGAGTTGAAACCGCTTGTCAGACAGGAAGATAAGGCCAGGGGGAGGGGCTTGGCGTGAGAGGCCAGGGGGAGGGGCTTGGCGTGAGAGGCCAGGGGGAGGGGCTTGGCGTGAGAGGCCAGGGGGAGGGGCTTGGCGTGAGGCCAGGGGGAGGGGCTTGGCGTGAGGCCAGGGGGAGGGGCTTGGCGTGAGGCCAGGGGGAGGGGCTTGGCGTGAGGCCAGGGGGAGGGGCTTGGCGTGAGGCCAGGGGGAGGGGCTTGGCGTGTGAGGCCAGGGGGAGGGGCTTGGCGTGTGAGGCCGGGGGGGAGGGGCTTGGCGTGTGAGGCCGGGGGGGAGGGGCTTGGCGCGAGAGGCCGGGGGGGAGGGGCTTGGCGCGAGAGGCCGGGGGGGGGGGGGCTTGGCGCGAGAGGCCGGGGGGAGGGGCTTGGCGCGAGAGGCCGGGGGGGAGGGGCTTGGCGCGAGAGGCCGGGGGGAGGGGCTTGGCGCGAGAGGCCGGGGGGGAGGGGCTTGGCGCGAGAGGCCGGGGGGGAGGGGCTTGGCGCGAGAGGCCGGGGGGGAGGGGCTTGGCGCGAGAGGCCGGGGGGGAGGGGCTTGGCGCGAGAGGTTTTAAATGTGTTTCTATGGGGTTATTTCTGGACCTAAGCTTGTCGCCTGTCTTCCCTCCTTTGGGTCAACGACTCCCATTGTTAGGGGCGGAGGTGTGCATCTCTTCAATATATACAAACCTTTGTTCAGTACAGATAAATGGTGCCAGTCAAGTTTGGACACCGACTCAAGGGCTTTTCTTTATTTGTTAAAACCATTTTATACTTTGTAGAATAATAGTGAAGACATGAAAACTATGACAAAATATATTTTAGATTCTTCAAAGTAGCCACCCTTTGCCATGATGACAGCTTTGCGCACTCTTGGCATTCTCATTCACTGGTAGTGTATATCGTGAATCACCCATCAGTCTGAAAAAATGTAGTTATGATTTTTAGGTCATATGGCCCGGCCCTACACGGGGTCCCACGGAGGCCCACCGAGGCCCGGCCCTCCACGGGGGGCCGCACGTAGGCCCGGCCCTCCACGGGGGGTCGCACGGAGGCCCGGCCCTCCACGGGGGGTCGCACGGAGGCCCGGCCCTCCACGGGGGGTCGCACGGAGGCCCGGCCCTCCACGGGGGGTCGCACGGAGGCCCGGCCCTCCACGGGGGGTCGCACCGAGGCCCGGCCCTCCACGGGGGGTCGCACCGAGGCCCGGCCCTCCACGGGGGGTCGCACCGAGGCCCGGCCCTCCACGGGGGGCCCACCGAGGCCCGGCCCTCCACGGGGGGCCCACCGAGGCCCGGCCCACCGAGGCCCGGCCCTCCGAGGCCCGGCCCTCCACGGGGGGCCCACCGAGGCCCGGCCCTCCACGGGGGGCCCACCGAGGCCCGGCCCTCCACGGGGGCCCACCGAGGCCCGGCCCTTGCCAGCCCTACCAACAGTTCTATTGAGCGTTACACCAGGTTAACAGGTCATCGGGGTGGAGGCCTCAGTCAGCTACTTCCGATGCTTGGCACGTACAAACATTCCACATCGTAGATCCTGAGTCACTCACATCCAGGCGACTCAAAGCTCACGTTTTATTTCTGACATCGTGTTGCCTTCACCTTCAGGATGTGTTATTGTGTCTGTGGGGCTCATGATTTATGGCCTGGAATTGAGGATGGAAGTCAGCAGGGTTTTCACCTACGATTTCATTATTTCATTATTTTTGTTTTGTTGCGTGATTCAATTTTAAACCTGTTTTGATTTTTACAATTTTAGTGCCCACACACATATCAATCTTTCTTCTCCACATGAAGTTTGCTGCCACCAGCTGTTGAGCAAGATCGATCTGAGGTAGAAGAGAAACCTACCTTATAAAGTCCAACAGGCTTTACTTGCAATACCTGATGGTATTTATATGAAGCCTGGATATCGTCACAAAGCCACTACTAGCTGATGGTATTTATATGAAGCCTGGATATCATCACAAAGCCACTACTAGCTGATGGTATTTATATGAAGCCTGGATATCATCACAAAGCCACTACTAGCTGATGGTATTTATATGAAGCCTGGATATCGTCACAAAGCCACTACTAGCTGATGGTATTTATATGAAGCCTGGATATCGTCACAAAGCCACTACTAGCTGATGGTATTTATATGAAGCCTGGATATCATCACAAAGCCACTACTAGCTGATGGTATTTATATGAAGCCTGGATATCGTCACAAAGCCACTACTAGCTGATGGTATTTATATGAAGCCTGGATATCGTCACAAAGCCACTACTACCTGATGGTATTTATATGAAGCCTGGATATCGTCACAAAGCCACTACTAGCTGATGGTATTTATATGAAGCCTGGATATCGTCACAAAGCCACTACTACCTGATGGTATTTATATGAAGCCTGGATATCGTCACAAAGCCACTACTAGCTGATGGTATTTATATGAAGCCTGGATATCGTCACAAAGCCACTACTACCTGATGGTATTTATATGAAGCCTGGATATCACCACAAAGCCACTACTAGCTGATGGTATTTATATGAAGCCTGGATATCACCACAAAGCCACTACTAGCTGATGGTATTTATATGAAGCCTGGATATCACCACAAAGCCACTACTAGCTGATGGTATTTATATGAAGCCTGGATATCGTCACAAAGCCACTACTAGCTGATTTTTAACCCGCAGTCCTTCAGGAGATGTGGGACGATCGATCTGTCGCGGTTCCAGCTCTGTTGTGACGCTCCATTATTTTAGTTTTTGAGACGTGATGGAAGGATTGGTGAAGGTTTAGAATACGAGACGTGATGGAATGATTGGTGTGGCTGGGTGAAGGTTTAGAATACGAGACGTGATGGAATGATTGGTGTGGCTGGGTGAAGGTTTAGAATACGAGACGTGATGGAAGGATTGGTGTGGCTGGGTGAAGGTTTAGAATACGAGACGTGATGGAAGGATTGGTGTGGCTGGGTGAAGGTTTAGAATACGTGACGTGATGGAAGGATTGGTGTGGCTGGGTGAAGGTTTAGAATACGAGACGTGATGGAAGGATTGGTGTGGCTGGGTGAAGGTTTAGAATACGAGACGTGATGGAAGGATTGGTGTGGCTGGGTGAAGGTTTAGAATACGAGACGTGATGGAAGGATTGGTGTGGCTGGGTGAAGGTTTAGAATACGAGACGTGATGGAAGGATTGGTGTGGCTGGGTGAAGGTTTAGAATACGAGACGTGGTGGAAGGATTGGTGTGGCTGGGTGAAGGTTTAGAATACGTGACGTGATGGAAGGATTGGTGTGGCTGGGTGAAGGTTTAGAATACGAGACGTGATGGAAGGATTGGTGTGGCTGGGTGAAGGTTTAGAATACGTGACGTGATGGAAGGATTGGTGTGGCTGGGTGAAGGTTTAGAATACGAGACGTGATGGAATGATTGGTGTGGCTGGGTGAAGGTTTAGAATACGTGACGTGATGGAATGATTGGTGTGGCTGGGTGAAGGTTTAGAATACGAGACGTGATGGAAGGATTGGTGTGGCTGGGTGAAGGTTTAGAATACGAGACGTGATGGAAGGATTGGTGTGGCTGGGTGAAGGTTTAGAATACGAGACGTGATGGAAGGATTGGTGTGGCTGGGTGAAGGTTTAGAATACGTGACGTGATGGAAGGATTGGTGTGGCTGGGTGAAGGTTTAGAATACGTGACGTGATGGAAGGCTGGGTGAAGGTTTAGAATACGAGACGTGATGGAAGGCTGGGTGAAGGTTTAGAATACGTGACGTGGTGGAAGGATTGGTGTGGCTGGGTGAAGGTTTAGAATACGAGACGTGATGAAAGGATTGGTGTGGCTGGGTGAAGGTTTAGAATACGAGACGTGATGGAAGGATTGGTGTGGCTGGGTGAAGGTTTAGAATACGTGATGTGATGGAAGGATTGGTGTGGCTGGGTGAAGGTTTAGAATACGAGACGTGATGGAAGGATTGGTGTGGCTGGGTGAAGGTTTAGAATACGTGACGTGATGGAAGGATTGGTGTGGCTGGGTGAAGGTTTAGAATACGTGACGTGATGGAAGGATTGGTGTGGCTGGGTGAAGGTTTAGAATACGTGACGTGATGGAAGGATTGGTGTGGCTGGGTGAAGGTTTAGAATACGTGACGTGATGGAAGGATTGGTGTGGCTGGGTGAAGGTTTAGAATACGAGACGTGATGGAAGGATTGGTGTGGCTGGGTGAAGGTTTAGAATACGTGACGTGATGGAAGGATTGGTGTGGCTGGGTGAAGGTTTAGAATACGTGACGTGATGGAAGGATTGGTGTGGCTGGGTGAAGGTTTAGAATACGAGACGTGATGGAAGGATTGGTGTGGCTGGGTGAAGGTTTAGAATACGTGACGTGATGGAAGGCTGGGTGAAGGTTTAGAATACGAGACGTGATGGAAGGCTGGGTGAAGGTTTAGAATACGTGACGTGATGGAATGATTGGTGTGGCTGGGTGAAGGTTTAGAATACGTGACGTGATGGAAGGCTGGGTGAAGGTTTAGAATACGAGACGTGATGGAAGGCTGGGTGAAGGTTTAGAATACGTGACGTGATGGAAGGATTGGTGTGGCTGGGTGAAGGTTTAGAATACGTGACGTGATGGAAGGCTGGGTGAAGGTTTAGAATACGAGACGTGATGGAAGGCTGGGTGAAGGTTTAGAATACGTGACGTGATGGAAGGATTGGTGTGGCTGGGTGAAGGTTTAGAATACGTGACGTGATGGAAGGCTGGGTGAAGGTTTAGAATACGAGACGTGATGGAAGGCTGGGTGAAGGTTTAGAATACGAGACGTGATGGAAGGCTGGGTGAAGGTTTAGAATACGAGACGTGATGGAAGGCTGGGTGAAGATTTAGAATACGAGACGTGATGGAAGGCTGGGTGAAGGTTTAGAATACGTGACGTGATGGAAGGCTGGGTGAAGGTTTAGAATACGTGAGTGTTGACAGACTTTAATCTGACCCGGTGGCTTTGAGAGAGGAAAGAAGGACGTTTGCAGCAGTGATAGAGGGGGAATAGGCCTTTAAAAGGTGTCCGTTCTGTCCCTATAAAACATGGACGGAATCCAGACTTTTTTTCAACAATATAAAACAAATGTATTGAAAATAAATGCCGCGTCCCGAGTCTTACCACTTAATGTAGCCGTTAGCGATGATGCTAACGAAAAGCCTTCTGGTAGATTAAAAGTTCCCCCCAAAAAAGGG
>NW_027259122.1:5000-40417 GCF_045791955.1 Oncorhynchus clarkii lewisi | reverse complement strand
GACCACATATGTCAGAGTCAAGGCCCGCGGGCCACATCCGGCCCGCAAGAAGGTTTTTTACGGCCCCTGGGATGATCTTGATTTATTATTAGAACCGGCCCACAGCAAGCCGGCAGCCCGCAGATCTTTTACACGCACCAATACTACATTTCCCACAATGCAAAGGTGACGCACCGAGCAGTAGGCTGCTTCATTTCAATATTTATTGGCACAGCAGTCGTCAGCATCACAGTAAAATTAACTTTCAGATACCCATCAAAAATGGCAAAACGGAAGGTGGATACTGAGAACCGGGGGTTTCAAACAAGGTGGGAGTCGGAGTATATGTTCACGAAGGTAGCTGGAAAACCTGTGTGTCTTCTGTGTGGAGAAAGTGTGGCGGTACTGAAAGAGTATAATCTGAGACGACATTATGAAACGAAACACGCGGACACACACGCGGACGCAACTGTCAAGGCCAGTTTTATTTTGGCAGAAGAGATCGCTAAATCAGCCCGGCCATTTACGGAGGGGGATTTCATCAAAAACTGCATGATTAAAGTTTGTGACGAAGTTTGCCCAGAAAAAAGGCAACTCTTTTTAAATGTGAGTCTGAGCAGAAACACCATTGCCGAGAGAGTAGACCAGTTGTCCATCAATCTAAAAGAGCAGCTTGTGAAAAAGGGAAAAGATTTTATTGCATATTCCTTGGCTGTGGATGAGAGCACCGACATTTCTGACATTGCCCAGTTGTCAATTTTCATCCGCGGAGTGGACTCCAACCTAAGCGTGACAGAGGAGTTTTTGGCTTTACGTCCTATGCATGGCACAACTACGGGGCATGATTTGTATGAAGAGGTGTCAAGATGTGTAAATGAGATGGAGCTGCCTTGGGAAAAACTCGTGGGTTTGACAACCGACGGAGCACCTGCGATGTGTGGACACAGGAGCGGACTGGTGGCGAAGATACGGGAAAAGATGCAAGAGGAAAACGCGACAGGTGAGCTGACAGCTTATCATTGTATCATACACCAGGAAGCGTTGTGCGGTAAAGCCTTGAAAATGGAGCATGTAATGAGCATCATCACGCGCACAGTTAACTTTATCAGAGCCAAAGGTTTGAATCACCGCCAGTTCAAGGCATTTCTGACGGAGTTAGAAACGGAGCATGGTGATTTGCCTTATCACACAGAGGTGCGATGGCTAAGCCAGGGAAAGGTGCTTCAAAGATGTTTCGAGCTTCGTGAGGAGATTTGTCTGTTCTTGGACAGCAAAGGGAAAGACACAACACAACTCCGAGACGAAATGTTTCTGTGTGAAATGGCTTTTCTGTGTGACATTACGAGTCATCTGAATGCAATAAACTTGCAGCTGCAGGGTCGGGATCGTGTCATCTCTGATATGTACAGTACAGTGAAGGCATTTAAAACCAAACTGACTCTGTGGGAGACGCAGATGCGGAAAGAAAATTTGAGCCACTTTCCCAGCTGCCAGACCATGAAAGAGAAGCTCTCTACCAGTGCGTTCCCGAGCACACAGTTGGCTGATAAAATAGGTATGCTTGCCGCTGACTTTCGACGCCGATTTGCTGACTTTGAAGCACAAAAAAGCAGGTTGGAACTGCTCGGTAACCCATTTGCTGTTGACGTGGAAAGCTCACCACCAAACCTCCAAATGGAGTTGATTGACCTCCAATGCAATGATGCACTGAGGGCAAAATATGCGGCAGTGGGTGCTGCGGAGTTCGCCCGTTTCCTCCCCGGCACAATGCCCCAGCTGCGCATCCAGGCTGCTCAAACGTTGTCTATGTTTGGCAGCACATACCTGTGTGAACAACTGTTTTCTTTGATGAACCTGAACAAAACATCACACAGAAGTCGACTTACTGCTGAACACCTCCACTCAATTCTGAGGATTTCTTCAGCTCAGAGCCTTACCCCGAACATTGATGAACTTGTGGAAAAGATGGGACACCACCAAGTATCACCCTCAACCTCAAACAAGTGAACATTACTGTGCAATCACATATTTAGAGTTTTTACTCAGTTCAAGTTTAAAAGTTAAAATTTAATATTTGTTTTCACTGCATGTTACTTCTCCTTAAACAAAGTGTTGTTTTTGATTAATAGATTTTTGCACTTTATTTTTTTGTATTTCAATCCAATTATATTTTAAAAATATTTCAGTTGAGTGGATGATAGAAAATTGCTATTATTGTTTTTTCTTTGAAGTAAATTTAGCCCACTTTTGCTAAAATAGAAAATATAGTCTACTGATGGTGCCTTGAATACCGGTTTCTTTCATTTAATGTTCATGTTATGGGGATATTTATATAAAGGAAATTTGTCTTTTGTGTCTGTTGAAAATTAAAGATTACTGACAGAGCCATAAGAAAATATTGCTTTATTTATCTGATCATATTGTAATATATTTGTTAGGTTTTCAGTAGGTTCAATTAGGTTCACTAGACTATATGCGTCATTTAAAATTTTTTCAATGAACATTCGAACAGTCCGGCCCTCGTCTTGTAGCTGATTTTTTTATTTGGCCCTCCGTCCATTTGACTTTGACACCCCTGCCTTAGACCACTCAGGAGGCCAATAAAATAAATCATTAGTTTCTTAATTGCTCTTTGACTGACAATGGAGCCGCACAAAGACACGTCACATGACTCATTTTAGCAGCTCTCCAGTTCTACACTGTAGGAGGAGAGAGGAGAACTCCACCTAACTAGTTTCAATGTATGGAATCACTTGGGAAATGTGGGATTTTAGGTCAACTTCCCCTTTAACTTGATATAATGGCGAGAAGGCAGAAGAAAACCACAGGGAAACTGTGTGTACTTTCTGAAACACCATTTTCCACCACCATGCTAGAGTAACCAATGCTCTTCTCGGAGGCTGTGTATCACGTTCAGTCAATCAGATCTTTTATTTTTAAAACTATCAGACTAGGGGGGAAACAAACAGACTGGTGCTGGAGTGGAACAGTGGTGAGGTTTTAATGGGTGTAAGGTTAATTGGTATAGTGGTGAGGTTTTAATGGGTGTAGGGTTAGTTGGTATAGTGGTGAGGTTTTAATGGGTGTAGGGTTAGTTGGTATAGTGATGACGTTTTAATGGGTGGAGGGTTAGTTGGTATAGTGGTGAGGTTTTAATGGGTGTAGGGTTAATTGGTATAGTGGTGAGGTTTTAATGGGTTTAGGGTTAGTTGGTATAGTGGTGAGGTTTTAATGGGTGTAGGGTTAGTTGTATAGTGGTGATGTTTTAATGGGTTTAGGGTTAGCTGCTAGTGCCCCCCCCCCCCTACATCTTAAGTCCCTCTTTTTGTATCAATGTGTCAAGGGGGTACAGTAGGTTGTGGTGTAAGCACCCCAGTTGGATGCAATCAGCCAATACAATTTAAAAAAAGCACAGACTGCTGCAATCTGATTGGCTAAACTCAATGCATAACATCCAGGACTAGCAGAGACTCCTCTACGCTGGTGGAAGAACATTTTGTTTCATAAATAAAGTATGCATAATTTCCAAATGTTTTCCCCTCTTTCTCGCCATTAAATCCAGTTGAGGAGGAAATCGGCGCTTTTGCAGCCTGAATGTTTTATATACTAACCGGTCCACAGGGGACACGGCAGCCTGAATGTTTTATATACTAACCGGTCCACAGGGGACACGGCAGCCTGAATGTTTTATGTGCTAACCGGTCCACAGGGGACACGGCAGCCTGAATGTTTTATGTACTAACCGGTCCACAGGGGACACGGCTGCCTGAATGTTTTATGTCCTAACCGGTCCACAGGGGACACGGCAGCCTGAATGTTTTATGTACTAACCGGTCCACAGGGGACACGGCAGCCTGAATGTTTTATGTGCTAACCGGTCCACAGGGGACACGGCAGCCTGAATGTTTTATGTGCTAACCGGTCCACAGGGGACACGGCAGCCTGAATGTTTTATGTACTAACCGGTCCACAGGGGACACGGCAGCCTGAATGTTTTATGTACTAACCGGTCCACAGGGGACACGGCAGCCTGAATGTTTTATGTGCTAACCGGTCCACAGGGGACACGGCAGCCTGAATGTTTTATGTGCTAACCGGTCCACAGGGGACACGGCAGCCTGAATGTTTTATGTCCTAACCGGTCCACAGGGGACACGGCAGCCTGAATGTTTTATGTCCTAACCGGTCCACAGGGGACACGGCAGCCTGAATGTTTTATGTCCTAACTGGTCCACAGGGGACACGGCCGCCTGAATGTTTTATGTACTAACCGGTCCACAGGGGACACGGCTGCATACATTTCCTTTGGGCGGAAAGATGAAACTACTCAACATCGCCATCTGCTGGCTGACTTCACAGTAACTCTGAAACAAAGGGGTTATAAATATAGCAAAGTAGAGACTTTACCACAAGGCTTCACATTGTAAAACTGCAGCATTGTAATGATAGTTGTAATCATGATCACTCAGTGCTCATCATTGCCTTTCTAGGTGTAGCGCACCTAAAAATACCTTGCATGTGTTCTCTAGCCAACAGCTCTCAGGTACAGTGCTGGTTTCGTCTACATGACATTATGTCAAACGGCAGCCAAGCATCGAATATCACGTCAACAGAATAAGACCCTCGATATTTATTGAAAGGAGCATCAAGCTCATCACCGTGCACTTTCACGACCCTGTGAAGTTCATCATAACTTATTTCATCTGTAGCCTAATAAACGGCATGATTTCCTAACGAGTCTTAGTCACGCGATTACAGAAGTGGTCTTCTCACCAAGTTAACTTTAATATCGACGGCTATTAAATCAATATTTGTTCATAAAAGCGTTCACACCGACATTTCCTGCATAATACATTTTACAGACATAAATATCCCACCTCGTCTTCCATATTTTGATCTGTAATAACATAAAACGGTTGCTTGGTTTCCTGGTTTATGCTTCAAAAAAAGAAATACAAGTCACATGATTTGTCAAGTGTTTACATAGTGGCGTAGCCAGTCCACAAGGAGGCGCAGCGACTCTTCTATTCTTTGGGGAGAACACTGATGTGTAGCACCAAGAAAACACAACATTTAACACTGAGATTCCCATCCCAAATGGTACCCTCTTCCCCATGTAGTGCTCTACTTTTGACCAGGACCCATAGAGAATAGGTTGCCATTTGGGACAAACACTAAATTCACACTTCCATTATTGTAAAACCAAATGCCTGACAATAACACCATCCAATGACAGATACTAATGCCATGAATGTACTGTACTGTAATAGGATGGCATCGCCGACGGCAACCCTGAGGAAAGTTAGTAAGGTGCTGTGCATGTAACAAACACAAAACACCACTCCTATGAAAACTACATAAAAGCACCATTTAATTGAAAAACCAAACTCTTAGGTTACAGCCCAATAATCTCTCCTCCTGAAGTGTTCACTACTCCCCACAAACTTAAAAGCATTGGATTAGTGTAGGCATGGATCAGAGGGAGTTTCCAAATACCGGCCATTTCCATTTAAATCCATGATGGGAAGTCAACAAGTGCACACTTCAGGAGAAAGTGTTTCCACTAGATAGCACAACCACAAAGTCAAAATTGGCTATATCATATCTATATATATATATTTTTTATATATATTTTTTTTTTTTTGGGGGGGGGGGGGGGGGGGGGATTTTTGGTCATAATTTAAGATTAGGCATAAGGTTAGCAGTGTGGTTAAGGTTTAAATGTAATTTTAAATTGTGGAGAGAGGCAGGGTTTGTGACTTTGCGGCTGTGGTAACTAGTGACGACCAGAAAGTGGAGATTATTAGGATGCTCCCTCAGGCTTAGAGAGGTAGTATATCTGAAACCATAATAATACTTCATAATACTCTGCATCACAAACAGCTCCGTCTTAGTGAGGTTTTCCCCCCTCACTTCTTTCTGCTGTGACGTCTTCCTTACTATCAAAGTCCATTTCAAAACAACCAATCGGAACAAAAAGGAGATGGAGAATCGTCTGTCAAATTTCTACTATGATTAACGTTCTGCTACACCACCACCTTCCTCCTCTTCCTCTTCCTCCCTTTGGAGTATCCTCGTCCGAACCAGCCTCCTTGTACTGCTGTTCCTCCACCCTGTCCCAGGGAGTCTGGTGAGCAGTCCTCCCCGCCAGCGGGCGGAGCTATGAGTTTACGAGTGTAACTGTCCTCCTCTTCTGGTCTCAGCGGCGTGGCCAAGCTGAGTACAGGGTCCTCTGTCCTGATGAAGGAAGGGCAGTTAGGAATGAGTCAGTCAGGGTGATCCAGGTGGGGTGTATTCATTAGTGCACACCATAGCATAACTAATAGCATTCAACTCTAACACAGGCTTTATTGGTTCAAGTCAGTGGTTTCCAATCTTGGTCCTGGGGACCCAAAGCGGTGCAATTTAAAAAATGATAGTGCGAGGACAAACGCACCCGATTCAACACCATAACATTCAACTGATCATGACTTGCCTAGTTAAATAATGGTTAAATTTAAAAAACTTTTAGCAAGAACAAGTTGAGGTATGTCCCTCCCCGTTCCAACCAGTTTGCTTCCTAGTGAAGACAGCCGAGGGGTGTGTGTGTGTGTGTTTTGAGACAGGTCTTACTGGTTGTAGGCAGGGATCTGAATGTTCAGCTCCTCCATAAGGAGACGCATCACGTCGTCACATTTCCCATGGATCTTCAGCGTGGCCAGGTCGTCTTTAGGTGTCCACTAAAACAAGACAGAGGTCATCATCAATCAGCCACCCGATTCCCTTTATAGTGCACTACTTGTGACCAGGGCCCTTTATAGTGCACTACTTGTGACCAGGGCCCTTTATAGTGCACTACTTGTGACCAGGGCCCTTTATAGTGCACTACTTGTGACCAGGGCCCTTTATAGTGCACTACTTGTGACCAGGGCCCTTTATAGTGCACTACTTGTGACCAGGGCCCATCTCTGTGGGAGAACTAAGTGAAACTACATTGAATGATCAAGATTCAACTCAAACACAAAGGCTTTATTGGTTCAAGTCAGTGTTTCCCAATCCTGGTCCCGGGGGCCCAAAGAGGTGCAATTAAGAGCACTAATCATGAATATGTTAATGCTGGGGCAATGCCAGGGACCAGGATTAGGAGACACTGGATCATGGTAAGTAGTAGCAAGATGACCTGTAGATTGACGATATAGAGTTTGGGTCTCCTGATAGCAGGTCTATTCATGCTCCATAGACAGCCATACTTCTTCAGCACCTGGTAACGAGATGGAAAGATCAGTCTAACCACACTGATGACATACAAACGGAGTAGGAGGAGCCAGTCAAGGTTCTACAACTAAAAAAAAAACACTCAATTCTATTCAATATTCACAGAAGTCCCATTTCATTTTGCATTTAATTCCGTTGTCCTGTGAGGTGGCAGCACTCTGTTTTAGTCTATTAATCCTGACAGTCCTGCTGTGTGTTGGTACATGCTGTCCTTACCTTCAGGCTTTATTGATGCTGTGTGTTGGTACATGTGGTCCTTACCTTCAGGCTTTATTGATGCTGTGTGTTGGTACATGCTGTCCTTACCTTCAGGCTTTATTGATGCTGTGTGTTGGTACATGCTGTCCTTACCTTCAGGCTTTATTGATGCTGTGTGTTGGTACATGCTGTCCTTACCTTCAGGCTTTATTGATGCTGTGTGTTGGTACATGTGGTCCTTACCTTCAGGCTTTATTGATGCTGTGTGTTGGTACATGTTGTCCTTACCTTCAGGCTTTATTGATGCTGTGTGTTGGTACATGTTGTCCTTACCTTCAGGCTTTATTGATGCTGTGTGTTGGTACATGTGGTCCTTACCTTCAGGCTTTATTAATGCTGTGTGTTGGTACATGTGGTCCTTACCTTCAGGCTTTATTGATGCTGTGTGTTGGTACATGTGGTCCTTACCTTCAGGCTTTATTGATGCTGTGTGTTGGTACATGTGGTCCTTACCTTCAGGCTTTATTGATGCTGTGTGTTGGTACATGTGGTCCTGTCCTTCAGGCTTTATTGATGCTGTGTGTTGGTACATGTGGTCCTTACCTTCAGGCTTTATTGATGCTGTGTGTTGGTACATGTGGTCCTTACCTTCAGGCTTTATTGATGCTGTGTGTTGGTACATGTGGTCCTTACCTTCAGGCTTTATTGATGCTGTGTATTTGTACATGTGGTCCTTACCTTCAGGCTTTATTGATGCTGTGTGTTGGTACATGTGGTCCTGTCCTTACCTTCAGGCTTTATTGATGCTGTGTGTTGGTACATGTGGTCCTTACCTTCAGGCTTTATTGATGCTGTGTGTTGGTACATGTGGTCCTGTCCTTACCTTCAGGCTTTATTGATGCTGTGTGTTGGTACATGTGGTCCTTACCTTCAGGCTTTATTGATGCTGTGTGTTGGTACATGTGGTCCTGTCCTTACCTTCAGGCTTTATTGATGCTGTGTGTTGGTACATGTTGTCCTTACCTTCAGACTGGAGCCCAGACAGAGGATAACGTCAGCCCTCTCAGCAGCGTTCGATGCCCCCCTCCAGTTGAGAGGCTGCTCCAGGGTGCCCCTCTCCCCGAAATGTACGATGGTGTCCCTGAGCTCGCCCCCGCAGTGGGCGCACCGCCGCCCCGTCCCGTGCCGGTGCCTCGCGGTGCGCTCCGTCACGTCAAAGAGTCGCACAAACTCCCTCACCGGGGAACAGGAAGTACACACCTGTAAAACAGGAAATGTCAGAATAATACAGTGAGTTCTTTAGGTGGAACATACTGTATGTAGTATACACTGTATGTGGTATACACTGTATGTACTGTATGTAGTATACACTGTATGTGGTATGTACTGTATGTAGTATACACTGTATGTAGTATACACTATGTACTGTATGTAGTATACACTATGTACTGTATGTAGTATACACTGTGTACTGTATGTAGTATACACTGTGTACTGTATGTAGTATACACTGTATGTAGTATACACTGTATGTAGTATACACTGTATGTAGTATATACTGTATGTAGTATATACTGTATGTAGTATACTGTGTATATACTGTATGTAGTATATACTGTTTGTAGTATGTACTGTATGTACTGTATGTAGTGAGTGTGTGTGTCCTACCTCGATGAACATGTTGCCGTGCAGCTCAGAGAGGGTGTGTCTGGGAAGACCGCTACGCAGGTGGAGCCCATCACAGTTCTGCGACACTACATGCTGCACCTGCACACACACACACGAATGCCAAACACACGTTGGAAATCATCAGACAGACACCTCAAAACCTTTCAATTATCGGAAGAAGCTACAAGCACAAGGTCCATGACGACACACAACCAGCTCACTGACCATGTTCTCCTCATGCAGCATCCTGATACACATGTGTGTAAGAGTAGGTTCTGCTTCACTCAGGTCTGACGATCTGTTGAGAGAGAGAGATTACTTAATGACATGCAGTATGACGAAGTTGCCCTCGACTTAATTACATGCAGTATGACGAAGATACCATCTTGTTGACTCAATGACATGCAGTATGATGAAGATGCACTCTTGTTGACTTAATTACATGCAGTATGACGAAGATACCATCTTGTTGACTTAATTACATGCAGTATGACGAAGTTGCCATCTTGTTGACTTAATTACATGCAGTATGACGAAGATGCCATCTTGTTGACTTAATTACATGCAGTATGACGAAGATGCCATCTTGTTGACTCCAGCCTGTCTCACCTGACAGCTCTGCCCTTCTGTAGCTGTGTCCAAACCCCATTTGGTCCCCTGTAGTCTGGGATGGACGCTGCCTGCAAAACATGACACAGAAACATGTCACTCTTGTCATGATGGGTGACAGGTAGCCTAGCCGATTGGGCCAGTAACCGGAAAGGTCGCTGGTTCGAAACTCCGAGCAGACTAGGTGAAAAATCTGCCGATGTGCCATTGAGCAAGGCCCTTAACCCTAATAACTCCTGCAAGTTGAATAGGGTGTGCTACCTCTGGAAAAGTTCAAAGTTCAAGAACGGCCGGGGGTCCCCGAGGAGAGATTTGAAAAAGGCTATATGAGTGCACACCGTAGAAAACGCTTCGCAATGAAAACAAGCATTTCATTTTGGTTCAGGTTAGTCCCTCCCCGTTTTAGCCATCCGGTTCCTGTGAATACACCCCAGAACAAAGTTATACCCTGACCCCAGATCTGTTTGTGCTCTTGCCAACTCCACTGCTGTCAAATATTTGGTTGGCATGACAATGAGTTGACATGATAGCATAAATAAACTGGCACTTAGACCAGTGGAGCGCAGCCATAGTGTGAAATACAGAGCCCCAGTATTTACCGTACTGATCCCGGCTCCAGTGTAGATAACCAGGTGTTGAGCCTGTCTGACTGCCTCAGCCAACTGTCCCACTTTACACCTCAGGTCCTCTGTATCATCAAATACCTACAACAGCACAAAGACAGAGAGACATATCAAGCATGAGACAAGGAGAGAGCGCGCCACTTAGACCATGTTATTGGTAGCCTGGGTGCCAGTCTGTTTGTGCCAACTTCCAATGGAATTGCCATGCCATGTTTGAAGTGACAAGCAGTTGGGAAGATCGCCCAAACAGATCTGGAACCAGGCTGTGTTATTGGGCAGTTCTAAAGACGCGTCAACCAGACCTCTTCTTGCTTCCTCTTTAGAATGTTCCTGCGGACCTGCCGCGAACACAGCTCCTGTACGGTGTCCTGGTGCAGAAGTAGATCCGCAGACTCCTCCTGTGTCCGCTCACTCTCCTGCTTCTTCAGGATCTTAGCTACCTGGAAAGGATGCGACGATAGATAATTACAATGTACAAACTGTAAGAGTGCTGATCTAGGATCAGGTGCCCCCTGTCCATGTGATCTAATAGGGAAAACTGATCCTAAATCAGTACTCCTACTCGGATAAGCTTTATATGAGCCCTGAACATTTCGGTAGTCATTGCCAGGTGATTATTTTACATTGAGAATGACGCAAAGGAATGCAATAGTTACTAACTTTGGAATACATGAATGGGCAATATCTACTCTTGACAATGTCACTCGGTACGAACAATGTCAGAGTTTTATCCAAAGTTCTCAACATTGTTAAACGTTGCAATGCATTGCAATAAGTGTTATTTTGCAAGCCACCGGTGTAGCTTGCTAGCCGGCTAGCATAACATCTAGCTAGCTTGTAAACAGTGGACTACACAAATCTCCAGTCTCTCCTCTCTGACCAGTTTGAAACTGTTCCGCTGGGTTTCCCTTTGCAGTATTTCAGCCTTCTCTTTAGCTTTTCTCTCATCCCGAGAAGACGCGCCTGTGTCTGGTTCCTCTTCCATTCTCACAGACGTGGAATCACACTGACAGACAAACCAACGACAGCTATGGACGGATGTCGTCGAATAGGCCAAATGTAGCTTTCGAAAAAAACTGCGCCCACTGGCGTTCTCACAATATAAACGTTTACTAGAACTCAGAAATGAATGTAAAAACTATACCGAACAAAAATATAAATGCAACATGTAAAGTGTTGGTCTCATGAGCTGAGATAAAAGAGCCTAGACATGTTACATACGCACAAAAAGCTTATTTCGCTCAAATTTTGTGCACAAATTTGTTTACATCCCTGTTAGTGAGCATTTCTCCTCTGCCAAGATAATACCTGTCAGGTGTGGCACATCAAGAAGCTGATTAAAGAGCATGATCATTACACAGGTGCACCTTCTGCTGGGGACAATAGAAGGACACTCTAAAGTGTGCAGTTTTGTCACACAAGACCACAGATGTCTCAAGTTTCAAAGGAGCATGCAATTGGCATGTGACTGCAGGGATGTCCACCAGAGCTGTTGCCAGAAAATTGAATGTTAATTTCTCTACCATAAGCCACCTCACATCGTTTAAGAGAATTTGGCAGTACATCCAACTAGCCTCCCAACCATAGAGCACGTGTAATCACACCAGCCCAGGTCCTCCACATCCGGCTTCTTCACCTGGGGGATCGTCTGAGATCAACCACCAGGACTGCTGATGAAACTGAGTATTTGTTTGTATTAAAGCCCTTTTGTGGGGAAAAAACTCATTCTGATTGGCTCCCAATTGGGAGGGCCTATGCCCTCCAGGCCCACCCATGGCTGTGCCCCTGCCCAGTCATGTGAAATCCATAGATTAAGACCCCATGAATTCATCTCAATTGACTGATTTCCTTATATGAACTCTTAACTCAGTAATATTGTTAATTGTTGAATGTTGTGTTTATATTTTTGTTCAGTTTTCATTAAACCAACCTGACAAGTACATTTTTTATTAAAAAACGTTTATTAAAAAACACTAAATAATTTAGAACAAAAACAGTAGGAAAGATGAAAACTCAGAACAGACCTTCAAATATAGACTTGGGTTTTCTGGGCTTTGGTTGCATTGCCATCCCAATACTGTACCACAAATTGGTATAGGAAATATAAATAGTATAACAAGTGTAAAACTAACACATTACAAACAGTGTGTCCAAAAACAAGTCCTGAGGTCTTGTGGTAAGAATAGATTGTCACATACAGTATGTAGTAGCTAAGATGCATTTGAATGCAGTGAGTTGTGCCTTTGTAGAATACAATCAAGTTAAAATACAATACTTTCCTGATGTCCACTGCTTAGCAAGAAACACTATGGAAGCGTCCCAAATGGCAACCCTTTGTAGTGCACTACTTTTGACCAGGGCCCATAGGGGCGTATTGTTTTAGGGTTAAGTGAGATGGATTGTGTGTGTATATCTTTTTAGGTATCAACAGTATTCATTACCTGGGTCAAGGGAGGGACTACCTGAACTTGTCCAATAAGAAACGCTTGTTTTCGTTTTCCAAAACATTTTCACTAATGAATATGACCCTGAACTTGTCCAATAAGAAACACTCGTTTTCGTTCTCCTGTGCAAAACGTTTTGCTACAACACTGTGCCAAAATGAACACGACCCAGTTCCGGTCCAGTCTAGCCTGATAAGTAGATCATCTTCACCGAGATCTGCGGGACTGGGTGGTCTTGGGGACCCTTTGAGGGTTGGGTCGAAAAGACCCACGTATCCGCTTCACAACGTTCCCCTCTGCCCCAGCCAGAGGGCCCTTCTGACCAGCTACAACCCCAGCTCCAGTCCCCCTCTGCCTCTCTGCCCCAGCCAGAGGGCCCTTCTGGCCGGCTACAACCCCAGCTCCAGTCCCCCTCTGCCCCTCTGCCACTTTCCTCCTGATGGGAGAAGAGAGGAGAACAATAGGTTGATTAGTGAGACAGTAGGACTCTTTTACTAGTATCATAATATCACTATGGTGGGCAGTAGTCACTGCCTGGGCTGTATTAGCTTGGGTAGAAGTATGGCTCTTCTTGAAACCAAACATGTTATTAACACAACCCTAACCTTGTGCTGATAACCCTGAACATACAAGTCATACACTTTCTGTTTGGTCTGACAATGTCTGTTTTATATACAATAACTTAACTATCTGGTCTAGTGACACATTTTCTATTACAGGACTCACATCATGACTCCTCTCTTCCTCTCCAGAGCTTTCTGTGTAGCAGCTGACAGAGAAGTCTTCCCCCTGGTCGACCCCGTTTCCCCAATCTGTGGACCCAAACACACACACACACACACACACACACACACACACACACACAGTTTGATACACAAACACTCCTTAAATTTGTGTATGCTGATGTATATTTGTTCTACATTCAATCCTAATCTTTCTATCCAGACCCCCAAAGCATCTCATGTTGGAGGCTTTATTGTGCACTAGGAAGTCACTAATTGTGTCCCAAAATATCTCAAATGTCATCATGATACCTAAATGCTATTTGTCGGGTTTAGAGGGCGATTGTAGTGTTAACGTAGAGATAGTTGGGGATTGTGGCTGTGAGGCCCTTTGTCTACTTCCCCAGCCTGATGAGGTCATGTCTCTGTGTGCAGTTTGAAAGATGTTGCTCACTAATGCTAGAGCAATTTCTAACTAGCGTTAGCATAACGACTGGAAGTCTATGCTTTATCTTGGCCAGGTCTCAGTTGTAAATGAGAACTGGTTCTCAACTGGCCTACCTGGTTAAATAAATGTGAAACAATTTTTTTTAAATAAAAAAGTCTTGATGAAGGTTTAACTGCCAAAACGCGTTAGCCTGATGGACAAAAATAAAAAATAAAGTAACACTATTACCTTGTGTTTCATCTCCCTGTCTTCCCCCCCCCCCGTGGTTACCTTGCGTCTCATCTCTCTGTCCCCCCTGTGGTTACCTTGCGTCTCATCTCTCTGTCCCCCCTCCGTGGTTACCTTGCGTTTCATCTCTCTGTCCCCCCCGTGGTTACCTTGCGCTTCATCTCTCTGTCCCCCCCCCGTGGTTACCTTGCGTCTCATCTCTCTGTCCCCCCCGTGGTTACCTTGCGCTTCATCTCTCTGTCCCCCCCCGTGGTTACCTTGCGTCTCATCTCTCTGTCCCCCCCGTGGTTACCTTGCGTTTCATCTCTCTGTCCCCCCCCCCCCCGTGGTTACCTTGCGTCTCATCTCTCTGTCCCCCCCGTGGTTACCTTGCGTTTCATCTCTCTGTCCCCCCCCCCGTGGTTACCTTGCGTTTCATCTCTGTCCCCCCCGTGGTTACCTTGCGTTTCATCTCTGCCCCCCCGTGGTTACCTTGCGTTTCATCTCTCTGTCCCCCCCCCCGTGGTTACCTTGCGTTTCATCTCTCTGTGTCCCGTCCCCCCCGTGGTTACCTTGCGTTTCATCTCTCTGTGGTTGGTTACCTTGCGTTTCATCTCTCTGTGTCCCGTCCCCCAAGTGGTTACCTTGCGTTTCATCTCTCTGTGTCCCGTCCCCCCCGTGGTTACCTTGCGTTTCATCTCTCTGTGTCCCGTCCCCCCCGTGGTTACCTTGTGTTTCATCTCTCTGTCCCCCCCCCGTGGTTACCTTGCGTTTCATCTCCCTGTCGTCGTCCCCCCCCCCCCCCGTGGTTACCTTGCGTTTCATCTCTCTGTCCCCCCCCGTGGTTACCTTGCGTTTCATCTCCCCCCCCCGTGGTTACCTTGTTCCATCTCTGCCCCCCTGTGGTTACCTTGCGTTTCATCTCCCTGTGTCCCGTCCCCCCCGTGGTTACCTTGCGTTTCATCTCTGTCCCCCCCCCCCCCGTGGTTACCTTGCGTTTCATCTCCCTGTGTCCCGTCCCCCCCGTGGTTACCTTGTGTTTCGTTGGTTACCTTGTGTTTCATCTCTCTGTCCCCCCCCCCGTGGTTACCTTGCGTTTCATCTCCCTGTGTCCCGTCCCCCCCGTGGTTACCTTGTGTCCCCGTGGTTACCTTGCGTTTCATCTCTCTGTCCCCCCCCGTGGTTACCTTGCGTTTCATCTCTCTGTCCCCCCCCGTGGTTACCTTGCGTTCCATCTCTGCCCCCCTGTGGTTACCTTGCGTTTCATCTCCCTGTGTCCCGTCCCCCCCGTGGTTACCTTGCGTTTCATCTCTGTCCCCCCCCCCCCCCGTGGTTACCTTGCGTTTCATCTCCCTGTGTCCCGTCCCCCCCGTGGTTACCTTGTGTTTCATCTCCCTGTCCCCCCCCCCCCCCGTGGTTACCTTGTGTTTCATCTCTCTGTCCCCCCCCCGTGGTTACCTTGCGTTTCATCTCCCTGTGTCCCGTCCCCCCCGTGGTTACCTTGTTTTCATCTCCCTGTCGCCCCCCCCGTGGTTACCTTGCGTCTCATCTCTCTGTCCCCCCCGTGGTTACCTTGCGTCTCATCTCTCTGTCCCCCCCGTGGTTACCTTGCGTTTCATCTCTCTGTCCCCCCCCCGTGGTTACCTTGCGTTTCATCTCTCTGTCCCCCCCGTGGTTACCTTGCGTTTCATCTCTGCCCCCCCGTGGTTACCTTGCGTTTCATCTCTCTGCCCCCCCCCCCCCCCCCCCCGTGGTTACCTTGCGTTACCTTGGTTACCTTGCGTTTCATCTCTCTGTGTCCCGTCCCCCCCGTGGTTACCTTGCGTTTCATCTCTCTGGTTCCCCCAAGTGGTTACCTTGCGTTTCATCTCTCTGTGTCCCGTCCCCCCCGTGGTTACCTTGCGTTTCATCTCTCTGTGTCCCGTTACCTTGTGTTTCATCTCTCTGTTGGTTACCTTGCGTTTCATCTCTGCCCCCCCGTGGTTACCTTGCGTTTCATCTCTCTGCCCCCCCCCCCCCCCCCGTGGTTACCTTGCGTTTCATCTCTCTGTCCCCCCCCCCCCGTGGTTACCTTGCGTTTCATCTCTCTGTGTCCCGTCCCCCCCGTGGTTACCTTGCGTTTCATCTCTCTGTGTCCCGTCCCCCAAGTGGTTACCTTGCGTTTCATCTCTCTGTGTCCCGTCCCCCCCGTGGTTACCTTGCGTTTCATCATCTCTCTGTGTCCCGTCCCCCCCGTGGTTACCTTGGTTTCATCTCTGCCCCCCCGTGGTTACCTTGCGTTTCATCTCCCTGTGTCCCGTCCCCCCCGTGGTTACCTTGCGTTTCATCTCTGTCCCCCCCCCCGTGGTTACCTTGCGTTTCATCTCCCTGTGTCCCGTCCCCCCCTGTGGTTACCTTGTGTTTCATCTCTCTGTCCCCCCCCCCCGTGGTTACCTTGCGTTTCATCTCCCTGTGTCCCGTCCCCCCCGTGGTTACCTTGTGTTTCATCTCCCTGTCCCCCCCCCCCCCCCCCCCCGTGGTTACCTTGCGTTTCATCCCTCTGTCCCCCCCCCCCCTGTGGTTACCTTGTGTTTCATCTCTCTGCCCCCCCCCCCCCCCCCCGTGGTTACCTTGCGTTTCATCTCTGTCCCCCCCCCTGTGGTTACCTTGTGTTTCATCTCTCTGTCCCCCCCCCCTGTGGTTACCTTGTGTTTCATCTCTCTGTCCCCCCCCCCCCCCCCCCCTGTGGTTACCTTGTGTTTCATCTCTCTGCGTGGTTACCCCCCCCCCCCCCCCCCCCCCGTGGTTACCTTGTGTTTCATCTCTCTGCCCCCCCCCCCCGTGGTTACCTTGTGTTTCATCTCTCTGCCCCCCCCCCCCCCCCCCCTGTGGTTACCTTGCGTTTCATCTCTCTGTCCCCCCCCCCCCCCCCCCGTGGTGGTTACCTTGCGTTTCATCTCTCTGTCCCTGGCCAGCTGTCTGTCCCAGCTGATGATCTGCATCCTGTCTCCTGCTGACAGACAGAAGATGTCCTGGACCTCATAACGCGCCGAGCGGAGCTGGAACAAAACACCACTCCTGAGAATTAGTCTTCTGTGTGTGTAGAGACGGTGCTGTGCACGCCAGAGTGTGTGTGTGTAGAGACGGTGTTGTGCACGCCAGAGTGTGTGTGTAGAGACGGTGTTGTGCACGCCAGTGTGTGTGTGTGTGTGTAGAGACGGTGTTGTGTGCGCCAGAGTGTGTGTGTGTAGAGACGGTGTTGTGCGCGCCAGAGTGTGTGTGTGTAGAGACGGTGTTGTGTGCGCCAGAGTGTGTGTGTGTAGAGACGGTGTTGTGCGCGCCAGTGTGTGTGTTAGTTACCTGCAGTGTGACTCTCTCCTGCAGCACCAGGTCTTGCCTGCGGTCTCTCCCAGGGCTCTGGGGCTGGAAGGACTGTAGGAACTGCTGCGTGTCCTGAGGGAGACACACACACACACACAAAGTCATGCACAAAATAAATGATTAAACACACATCCGTAAATCACATCTTTGATAAATCCCATGATGGGCTGTGTGTTTCTGAGACTGTGTGTGTCACCTTGATGGTACATAGCAGCTGTACCACTCTCTCTGTGTGTAGGAGCCTCCTGGTTAGGTATCCCTTCACTGCTGCTGCCACCAGGGGACCGTAACACACAGACAGACACCTGGGAGACTGAGGAGGGGAGAGAGGAGGGGGGTGGGTAGTGGAGGGGGAGAGAGGAGGGGGTGGGGGAGAGAGGTGGGGAGAGAGGAGGGGAGGGAAGGGTGTGGGGAGAGAGGAGGGGGGTGGGGAGAGAAGAGGGACAAGACGAGCGGGGTGGGGAGAGAGGAGGGGGGTGGGGAGAGAGGAGGGGGGTGGGGAGAGAGGAGGGGGGTAGGGAGAGAAGAGGGACAAGACGAGGGGGGTGGGGAGAGAGGAGGGGGGTGGGGAGAGAGGAGGGGGGTGAGGAGAGAGGAGGGGGGTGAGGAGAGAGGAGGGGGTGGGGAGAGAAGAGGGGGTGGGGAGAGAAGAGGGGGTGGGGAGAGAAGAGGGGGTGGGGAGAGAAGAGGGGGTGGGGAGAGGGGAGGGGACGAGACGAGGGGGGTGGGGAGAGAAGAGGGGGTGGGGAGAGGGGAGGGGACGAGACGAGGGGGGTGGGGAGAGACGAGAGGAGAAATACCAATTCTGTCAATGACAACCAATTAATTTCCCACCCAGATTCTCAAGGTCCTTTCAACTGGTGGCCAACTGTAGCTGTAGACACACACACAGACACATACAAACGCACACACACACACACCCTGACTTGAATCATCCTACAACTAACTGTTGTGCTTCTCACTTGTTGATTATAAACTGAAGATCCAAATATACAAAGTCAGTCAGGTGTGAATTGAATTTACCCGTGAGGGGGAGTCTGGGTCTGAAAGGAGGGATCCTGCTGAGGGGGAGAATAGAGGGATGGAGAGGGGGATGGAAGAGAGGGGGAGGAGGGAGGTTGTGTTGTCCCCTAGACATGCACTGGATGTGGGGCAGGAGGACACAGGGAAGGACAAACTCTGGAGCAGCTGGTAACGTACGGCCAGCATCTAACAGACGGGAGAGAGGAATGAGAGAGAGAGAGAGGCAAGAGAGAGGCAAGAGAGAGAGGAAAGAGAGAGAGAAAGAGAGGAATGAGAGAGAGAGGAATGAGAGAGAGAAAGAGAGGAATGAGAGAGAGAGGAATGAGAGAGAGAGAAAGAGAGAAAGAGAGAGAGAGAAAGAGAGAGAGAAAGAGAGAGAGAGAAAGAGAGAAAGAGGAATATGAGAGAGAGAGAGAGAGAGAGAGAGAGAGAGAGAGAGAGAGAGAGAGAGAGAGAATTAGCGCTCAGAGTGACTATCCGGCACTTAACCAGCACCCCTCATGAATTAAACTAATGATCATCTCCTTTTCGGTGTCATATCCCCCCTCTGCCTCCTTCCTTCCATCCCATCTACCCTACATCCCTGTCTCCCTCAATCTCTCTATCCACGGCCCAGCTACCCTACATCCCTGTCTCCCTCAATCTCTCTATCCACGGCCCAGCTACCCTCCATCCCTGTCTCCCTCAATCTCTCTATCCACGGCCCAGCTACCCTACATCCCTGTCTCCCTCCATCTCTCTATCCACGGCCCAGCTACCCTACATCCCTGTCTCCCTCCAGCTCTATATCCACGGCCCAGCTAACCTCCTGTTACAGGCAACACATCCTCAATGATGGAGGGAGGGGAGAAGACAGGTTTAATTATTAAACAGTTTTATGTTAATGATGTTGTTAGAGCTACAGAGACACACACAGACGGAAGGTAACCTGCCCAAATGATTTTCACATCGGTAGCCATGAAGTGCTTAGAAAGGCTGGTCATGGCTCACATCAACAGCATCCTCCCGGACCCCCTAGACCCACTCCAATTCGCATACCACCCCAACAGATCCACAGATGAGGCAATTTCAATCACACTCCACACTGTCCTTTCCCACCTGGACAAAAGGAACACCTTTGTGAGAATGCTGTTCATTGACTACAGCTCAGCGTTCAACACCATAGTGTCCACAAAGCTCATCACTAAGCTAAGGACCCTGGGACTAAACACCTCCCTCTGCAACTGGATCCTGGACTTCCAGACAGGCCACCCTCAGGTGGTGAGGGTAGGTAGCAGCACATCTGCCACACTGATCCTCAACACGGGGGTCCCTCATGGGTGTTTGCATTGCCCCCTCCTGTACTCCCTGTTCACTCATAACTGCGTGGCCAGGTACGACTCCAACACCATCATTAAGTTTGCTGACGACAACAGTGGTGGGCCTGATCACCGACAACGATGAGACAGCTTATAGGGAGGAGGTCAGAGACCTGACCATGTGGTGCCAGGACAACAACCTCTCCCTCAATGTGCAAGACAAAAGGAGCTGATCGTGGACTACAGGAAAAGGAGGACTGAACAGGCCACCATTAACATCAATGGGGCTGTAGTGGAGCGGGGTGCCTGGTATGGCAACTGCTCGGCATCTGAACGTAAGGCATTACAGAGGGTAGTGCGTACGACCCAGTACATTTTTGGGGCCAAGCTTCCTGCCATCCAGGACCTTTATACCAGGCGGTGTCAGAGGAAGGCCCAAAAAATGGTGAAAGACTCCAGTCACCCAGGTGACTGTTCTCTCTGCTACCTCACGACAAGCAGTACTAGAGAGCAAAGTCTCGATTCAAAAGGCTCCTTAACAGATTCTACCCCCAAGCCACCTGTTTTTACACTGCTGCTACTCACTGCTCTTTATCTATGCAGAGCAGCTTTATCCCACCTATATGTACAGATGACCTTGACTAACCTGCAGCCCCGCACACGCTACCCTCTGTATATAGCCTCGTTATTGTTATGTCATTTTCTTGTGTTTATTTTTTTACTTTAGTTTATTTAGTAAATATTTTCTTAACTCTATTTCTTGAACTGCATTGTTGGTTAAGGGCTTATAAGTAAGCATTTCACGGTCAGGTCTACTACACCTGTCGTATTCGGGACATCAAAGTTTAATTGATATACAAGGAATGGATGCAAGCTAACGTGTTGGTTGTCCTTCAGCTTAACACACACACACACACACACACACACACACACACACACACACACACACACACACACACACACACACACACACACACACACACACACACACACACACACACACACACACACACACACACACACACACTCTTCCTCTTAGGGCTCCAATGAAACATTTATAGTAGAATCTCTCCCTGGTCCTTAAAACTGGAGGAGAGTTTCAAGGTCCCTTATAATGGGCATATGTCTGCAGTCTGCACAAGCTGTGTGTGTGAGGATGTAATTAAGCCAAGGAGCTGAAATCCCTGTCTCTCTTTTGAGGAACATTAAGGTTGATGTAACAGCACAAGCTGGGCCATTTTAAGAATCTGAGAGAATCAGAGAGAGAAATTGAGAGAGAGGGAGAGAAATAAAGGAATTGAGAGAGAAAGAAAGAGAGAGAGAGGGGGAGGAATTGAGAGAGAATGAGGGAGAGGGAGAAATTGAGAGGGAGGGAGAGGGAGGAATTGAGAGGAGGGAGAGGGAGGAATTGAGAGTGAGGGAAAGAGAGGAATTGATTGAGAGAAGCAGGCAGGGGGGGGGATACCGGTGCCAGCTGGATGGGTTTATAGGTGACCTTGGTTAGACGTCACAGTTATTGGAGTTGCAAGTGTAGTGGTCATATTGCGGCCCAGCGGTCTCTCTCACCTGCAGTAGTTGTTGCTGCTTCATCAATTGTTTAGAGGTCAGGGTTGGGGTCAATTCCCTTTTAATTCTGGTCAATTCAGGAAGTACACTGAAATTCCAATGACCAATTCTCTTCAAAGCCTTTCAATGAGGAGATGTGGAATTGGAATTTGGTTTACTTTCTGATTTGACTGGAATTGAAATTGGATTGAGCCCAAACCTGTAAGAGGTTGTATTGTGGTTAGTATTGTAGCTATAGTAGTAATACTGTGGTCATACTGTGGTCATATTGAGGTGATGGTCAGGGGTCTCTCTCACCTGCAGTAGTTGTTGCTGCTGTCTCCTCTGCTCCTCCTTCAGGGCTCTGACCTGGCCTGCATGGGTCAGCTGGAGCTGCTTCAGCTGCTGGCTCTCCTGACTGTGTGACTGCACCGCAGCTAGGAGAGAGACAGGTAACAGTCAGACAGGAAGGGCTAGCTAGGAGTCTGATGTGCTTTACAGACTCTTATTCAGGCATATTATGGATTGACAAACGTTTGTTCTGCCCTTGTTGCCTTTATAATGAATGAATAAACAACATAAAACACTTTTTTTTAGTTTGGAGCCACTGAATGTTATATAATGGATTGAGAAAACATTGAATGAAGTTTGAGATGACCATCCATTACTATGTGAATGTTTGTCACTCTACCTCCGTACCTCAGACAGGAAGACGTTCCAATCTAAACCCACTGTGGTCCTTGGCTGGCCTTACCTTCAGGAGTACTGGAGTGAGGCCTGTCCATCACCTCTCTTCGTCCTCCTCCCCTGTTCCCCTCTGTCGTGTGCATGACCAGTCTACGTTTGGCCCTTGACGCCCCTCCCTGACCACCACCTCCGTTCTCAGGGGTCAGCTGCTTCCCCGCGGGGTCATGACCTTTCAACGACCCCTCTGACCCTGACCCTCCCTGGAGCCAGAGCCCTGAGGGCGTGTCCACGTCATACGATTGGTTGATGGATTGGAAGTGGGCGGGGTCCTCCGGGTAACTCTTCCACTCCATTGGCTGGTGCTGGTTGTTACTGGCGTCTGAGAGGACGGAGAAAGGTGTTTTGTGTGATGCTGGAATCTTGACGACGTCATTCCGAACCTTGATGACTTCCGACGGAACCTTGATGACTTCCGACGGAACCTTGATGACATCATATGGAACCTTCCGGAACACGTCAGAAACTCTCCTCTTCTGAGTGAGGGAGGTGACGAGGCGCGCCGCAAGAGGCTGCTGCTGGCGACCATCTTGTTTTTTGTAACCTGTTGTAACAGTGATCTCCACCTCCTTGACCAATGGAGGTACGCTGTCACACCCCTGGACTCTACAGGGGACCACCGTCATCTTATCAGCTGACCTCTGACCTCCATCCCCTCTTCCTTTCTCACTGTCAGTAAGGTTACTCTCTGCCTGACTCTCAGGTGTATGGTAGTCCATGTATTTATGTGGCGGCTCCATGGTAAGGTTACTATTATTATCAGTCTGGCTGTTGTTGTGTGTCTGGTGGCTCTCTGGCGTCTCTGTTAGTGTGGACTCCAGGTCTGAGATCAGTATTCTGAGGCTGGACAGGTTGAGCTCCAGCTGAGCTATCTGTTCTGCCTGGTCTGAGCTCCTACGCATAGGTGTTGTACCACCCCCAGCCACTAGGGGAGTTGTAGGAGCAGTAAAGCCTTGTGATATACCACCCCCAGCCACTAGGGGCGCTCTATGCAGATGCCTTTGGTCCCAAGCATCATTTTCCTGCCCAGTCACCGACCCCACCTCATTATCTACATTCAAAGGTGTGTTTACCAGGATCTGCCTCTTGGGGGTGCCACGCCCTCCTCCCCCACTGTCTCCTTTACTCTTACAGCGGATAGGGCTCATACTAAACTGGGGGGTAGGGACGGTCTGGAACCTACTACCCCCCAGAAAGGAAGGCCTCGGCAGGGTAGAGCTCTTCTCCCTGACTAGGTAGAATGATTTCTGGGTTATGGAGGCATCGGCTGAGATAGGATGTGGAAGGTTCTCCAGTAGCGTTGACGGTGCTGCTGTGACGTCTGGTGAGAGGTGTAGCTGGATGTCTGGTGAGAGGTGTAGCTGGATGTCTGGTGAGAGGTGTAGCTGGATGTCTGGTGAGAGGTGTAGCTGGATGTCTTCGACTGCCGAGCTAGCATCAATGTCCACTCCTGGAGGAGATTGGGTGTCTCCTTCTAGACCAACCAAATGTGAAGGGCCATTTCCAGCCTCCAATTCCTTCAATATTCCTTCACGACATCCTTTTTCGAGTCCCATTCTTTCCACAATGCTAGACCTCGCCTTCTCCTCCTCACGTTGAACCCACGCTTCCTTAGGGAACATCTCTAGTGGTGGCGGTCCGGAAAACTGGACTCCCATTCCCAGATGATCCTTTCTCCAATCCCTGTCCCGGGTTTTCCTTCCCTCCGCCACCCCTCTCCCTGACTGGAGGAACTCCTCATTCTCCTTGTCTGAGAAACTCATCTCCTCCTCCATCTTCTGGTGCGTCGAGGCCTCCTGGGTCCTAAAATAAAATAACATTTCAAATCACAACAAACTTTACAGTAAAAACATTCAAATTAAGGAGATAAAAAAACAAACAGACCACAAAAAATGAGATGAAAACAAAAACATATGGTCTAAAATAACAGTAAAACCACTGACTAAAAGCAAAGCTAAAAGATGGGTTTTCAAACCTCTAATATGTCTGCCCCTCTTGCCTGAACACGACAAACAGAAGTCAATAAAACAGATGAATAAAACAACATCCAACTCTCACCTGGTAGGACAAGTAGAGGCCTTGGCCTGGTTCTTCAGCTGACGCTGGCGTCTCCGGTGCTCCTGGGACTTCTTCAGCAGGGTCTGGAGGCTGAGGCGGTACGGCCCTGCCACTGGTTCCGGGTCCAAGTCTACATCTCCAGCCTGGCTCTTTGGTTCTGATCCTTGCTGGTTCCTGCCTGGTTTGGGGCGTTCCAAAACGGCCTGGGATTTCTTTAGAAGAGTCTGGAGGCTGAGCCGGTATGGTCCCTCCGGTCGGTCCAGGTCTAAGTCTGACGCTTGGTTCTGGTTCTGGTCTGGTTTGCAGAGGTCCGGTGTCGAGGCCTCAGCCTGAGGACATGTCACTACAATCTTGGGTTCAGGACGGTCTGATAGTGATGATGAGGCTTGATGCTGGGGGAAAGTCACAATATTAGCAGTGCTACACTTCTTTCCTGGGTGACTTTCTCTGCGGTCTTCTACAGGATGTGTGATATCGCTGCTCTGTAGAGGCCACGTTACCAACGCTTCCTCTAAATAGTCTGGTATGACGTCATTACACCAGGACGACGTCACGCTCGCCTCATCTGCGGGGCGACCGGTTATGAGGTCATCGTCACACGGGGACGACCCCTCCTCCAGATCTTCAGCATCAACGGGAGGATGGCTGATGATATTACATGCCTTGGTTGTGTTTGTATCCGAGGTGCTGTGTAGGAGAACCCCCCCCGTTCCTACTGGTGTCCCCTCCTCGGGCCCTGACAAAATGCTCTCCCCAGCCTCAGTCCGACTCAGGACCCGGGTGGCCTCTGCGTTTTCACACGTCACGTACCCAGAAGACTGGTGGCTGATGTCAGCTAGAGGATCCACCGTTGCTTCTTCTGAACCCAGGTCCTCCTCCAGAACACACTCAGCATTGGTGGTCTTATCCTGGTCATACAAGAGTCTCTCCCTGGCCCGGGTCTCTGTTTGTGGAGCAACCTGGTTGGTGTGTGTGGTTGTCTCTCTAGCTAGAGAAGGTGTCAGTGGGTCACAGACCAGCTTATCTAGGAAGGTCTCCCTCACAGTGGTGGTGTTATGGAGAGTTGTAAGGTGATTTGTTGTGAAGGCGCCGTAGGCTGTCAACGTCATGGGAGGACCTCGGACGCCTGCTTTCCCATCATGCATGACGGTTAAGGTTGGTGGGGAGGACGACCCCGGCAAGCTGTCCTTGGTCTCGGTGACATCATCATCCTGCGACGCTAGAACCTGGCGGACATTGCTGTGGTGTAGGTTGGTGGTGTTGGCTGCCGTTAGTCCTGGTTCACCCTGAAAGAACTCCTCCAGTGTTGGTGCTTGCCTCAGCTAAAATACCAGACAGAAAACTAATTTAAAAAACATGACCATAACAACAGGAAAGGTGAGAAATGAAAACAATCATAACTTTGTTATGACATAAATACATACTTTTCACCTTATAGGCTAGGCAATACATTAAGTTAGCTGAAGTAGCAGGAGTGTACAATTAAATTATATGGGACCGTTCCCCGATTCCCAAAAATATTTCATTTGAGATTCTCCAATAATGTTAATCAATGTTTGGGAAACCAGCCTTATTTGACTTAAAATTCATGTGGATTTACCTGAACACTGTGTAGAATGTTCTGAACGTAGGACATCCTCGTCTCAGAGGGCCGAGTCTTCCTCCTATCCATGGTCCTCTTGGCTGCCTCTCTGTGTCTCTGCATCTCTTCTCTTTGCACTCCTGTGAGCTGGGAGTGGCAACACAGTCAGACTTTGTCTATGTGCCCCTATTCCCTTTACAGTACACTACTTTTGACCAGGGCCCATAGGACTTATATAGGGAATAGGGTGCCATTTGGGCCTCAAATATTTGTATTGCCATGAGAGGCCTGTCTTAATAATGATAGATATCATAATAATGATAGATATCATTAGTAAGGCCCGAAAAAGAAAGTAATATGCATATACCATATAGTCACAGAAAAGCCCTTGCTAACAACGACTTCAACAGTAGGTTAAAATATAAAGACTATAAATACCTAGCTAGCCTGGGTGCCAGTCGTCTCTGCTCTTTCCAACTCCGTATGGAATTGTCATGCAAAAAGACTGGTTCCCTGGCTAGCATATAACTAGCTCCATCATTCCCCACAGGCAACATACCATGGAACATGTAAGTGGTGATATCCATAGAGTTATACAGCAACACGAAGCCTTACCAATGGAGGAAGGATGGGTGAGCCATGGAAACGGATAGCTGATGATCCTTGGCGAGTACATGGTGATTCCAGTGTCCGGCGTTGGTTCTTGTTGTTGTCGTTGCTATCCTTCCTTTTCAGTTCGTAAAGTCGGCGTTGTATGAACTTTTCATAGTCTTCCATTCTGTAACAAAACGAAATGTTTAGTTAATTCGTTTTTATAGCAATGCATTATTTGATGATCACGAAATAACTATAGTTTTTTTTTAAACTTGTGGTTAGTTAATCTAGCTAGCTAGCGGCTAACGTTATCTAGAAAGTTCGCTAACGGTCAACTAATCATTCAACAAAATAGCGCCAACTTTATCAAACAACCCAATGTTAAATTAATAGAATGCAAAGTTTACAAACACTCGCCAAAAATATTGCTTAGCGAATGGCTTTAAAACTATTACATTAAACGAATTTCCAAGAGAGATCAATTGTATGTTTACATTTCACCCGCCTCGTCGAGACAACAAACTGACAGTTTGGAGGAAAGTGTCATGGCGTCTACAAATCCCGTCATGGATCAACACACCAGGTGGATTTGGATTCAAGATTGAACACAATAATAACTCCAAGTCCGACTTTAAGTACGTCCATAATGTCATGAGTTAACCTATATATTGTGTATATTAGCGATAATTAGTTGTATTATCTTGATATTGCTGTTTTTGAAAGTGCTAGTTGGCAAACATGCGAAATAGCTGAAACCATGCTCCGTTTCGTATTTTACAACTCTCCAGGTATTTTGACAGACAACTAATCTTCGGTCAGTTATTTGCTACTGCCACCTACTGACGTTACTGGCTAAAAGGTTGAGTAAACACAATATGGTTCATTTGTACGGACAGTAATAAAACAGTAGAAAAACTATATACCGAGATCTTGATGTTTATTGGTAGCACGTCCATTGGACCGCTGATAATGATTTGACGAATCAGCAAAATAAATGCTGATCTTAGCAATTATGGTGATGATTCTACACTAAGGTATACGTCCATTGTAATATACATTTTATCTGTATTTGTTTGTTTCTATTCTATGTAAATGTGCTGCATGAAGTATCTGTCCATGTAAGGTCGATGGGTCAACGTATGGTATGCATAATGTTACTCTATTTTTCTTTCATCAACGGGAAGTCCATGGGTCTTAAACACATGTCATGTATTAATCATTATTCAAGCGTTTCTCACGTCATTAAGAGGTCACAAATGGTCATGTGAGCAGTGAGAGGAGGATGGAGGGAGAGAAAAATGGAGCCGGGTCAGATACATGTTGTGGATGGATAGTGTTGATAGAACTGGGGCAGACAGAGGATGGTGCCCTATTCATTATAATAGTGTACAACCTTTACCAGAGCCCTATGCATCCTGGCGCCCTATTCTCTATATAGTGTACAACCTTTACCAGAGCCCTATGCATCCTGGCGCCCTATTCTCTATATAGTGTACAACCTTTACCAGGGCAGACAGAGGATGGTGCCCTATTCATTATAATAGTGTACAACCTTTACCAGAGCCCTATGCATCCTGGCGCCCTATTCTCTATATAGTGTACAACCTTTACCAGAGCCCTATGCATCCTGGCGCCCTATTCTCTATATAGTGTACAACCTTTACCAGAGCCCTATGCATCCTGGCGCCCTATTCTCTATATAGTGCACTACTTAGCACCTAGGAAGGTATCAATCCGTCACAGTGTAGCGATAAACTACGTCTAGATCAGCGACGGAGGCCTCTGCCCTTTTGTACTGATATCTGGGCCAGAAATATGTCCACCGCTGAGAGGTCACTGGAATTAAGTCATCCTCCATCGCCCCACTTTTAACTGGATTCCACTGGAAAGAGAAAATAAGGTGTTGCTTATGTCCCAAATGGCACCCTATTCCCTATACAGTGCACTGCTTTTGACGAGTAGTGCATTAAAAGAAAGGGAATAGGGTGCCATTTGGGATGCCGACTTTGAAGTTGAAATAAAGATGAACGAACCAGAAACACCTTATCGTCAGACATTCAGGCAGACTACAATACTGTAAAATAAAGCAACAGAATAGACTATAAAATGCACCCAGGACTTGAAAAAGTCAACACATTGACTGACTGCAAATACTTATTTCATCTTATAGTCACATTATAGCCTGGTCCCAGATCAGTTTGTGCAGACTTGCCAACTCCTATGGTCCCTGTCATGCCTGTCTGCATCATCATATAGTCACATTATAGCCTATAGCCTGGTCCCAGATCAGTTTGTGCAGTCTTGCCAACTCCTATGGTCCCTGTCATGCCTGTCTGCTGGCTCATAAAGCCCAAAGTGATTTGGACCCAGTGTTTTGGACCCCTATATAACTATGGAACAATAGGGAAGATACAGTTTGTCCTCTTCAAATTGTGTTTATTGGTCATATTCAAAATAAAGTCAACTGTTTATCAACAAACAATACAGTATGTACATCAATAAATTAAAGGGTCGATGACAAAACAGTTCATTCCCATGGTTACCAATACATCAGCATTACTTATCTACAAATAGCAAAAAAAGTACAATAATTTAGTTATCAATGAATAAATACTTACAATGAAATGGACTCACTGTCACATTAGGGTGTTTCCCCTTACAAAGTACTGTGACACTGCGATATAATAATGTATTACACCCCATAGAGAACATTTTACAAAACACAGATTTTTTACATTTCCAGGTCATTTGTTACTAATAATTCCCATATTCACAAACTCTACTACTTGTTTTCATAGCTTTTCACTGAACATTGTATACTTTGGAGACACACACAGACTGTGTCCCAAATTACACCTAATTCCCTTTATAGTGCACTACTTTTGACCAGGGCCCTGGTAGTGCACTATGAAGGGCAGAGGGTGTCATTTGGGAGGCATAGACAGAAACACCCCTGAGTCATATAGTCATATGCTCACCAGTTGACCCAACATGTGGTGTGTTATGGGGAGGGGAGGGGGGGGTTATATAGATAAGCACTTTGTATAAAATATATTGACCTCAGTCACACTGTACCTGCAGTTTATTAAGCTGACAACAACTTTTAGACCACCAACCACGACATCACAACTCATCAAGCTCTAGCAATTCTAGCTCCGCCTCCTTCCTCAAGCCCCACCCAGTTTTTGCATATATAGATGTTCACTTGACAACAGTCACCACGACAACATTCATGTGTGCTCGACAACAAGAGGAGGAACAAATCAACAAAACAATCAAAACTAAACAAACTGAACTAATATAACTTGGTGGTGGCACTTTTTGCTTTAAGTTATCTAATTTGAGTATATTAAAATGTTTCTCCAAAAACCCTTAACACATTGCTCACAGAATGTTGAAACGCCACAGGACTTGCCACAGTTAAAAGTAGAACAACATCAGAAGTTACGAAAGCAAATGGGAGGAGGGAAGAGATTACGAGGACCAAAAACTCCATCAGAACAATTTCACAGATCACCAGTCAAACAATATATATTTTTTGCCCATTTAAAAGAGAATCAAAAAAAATATTTTTAAATTTTTATCACTACATACAGTACATACACCTAAATGCCAGATGTGTGAGTTTCAACGGTAAAGAGATAAGGAAAGGGTTCTTTCTTATCAAACCTTTTCAGTCGAGATTTGCAGCACTCTGTACTTTCTCGGTTGATCAAACCATCAGTGCAACCATTCCTGTGGTTTTAACAGTTTCTGTACTTTTAACACCCCCCCTTTCCTCCTCCCCCCCTTTCCTCCTCCCCCCCTTTCCTCCTCCCTTCCCTCCCTTTCCTCCCTTTCCCCCCTTTCCTCCTCCCCTTTCCTCCCTTTCCCCCCTTTCCTCCTCCCCTTTCCTCCCCTGTCCTCCTCCCCTTTCCCCTCCCGTTCCTCCCTTTCCTCCCCTTTCCTCCTCCCTTTCCTCCTCCCCTTTCCTCCTCCCTTTCCTCCCTTTCCCCCCCTTTCCTCCTCCCCTTCCCCCCTTTCCTCCCTTTCCTCCTCCCCTTTCCTCCTCCCTTTCCTCCCTTTCCCCCCTTTCCCCCCTTTCCTCCTCCCCTTCCCCCCCCCTTTCCTCCCTTTCCTCCTCCCCTTTCCTCCCTTTCCTCCCCTTTCCTCCTCCCTTTCCTCCCTTTCCCCCCCTTTCCCCCCCTTTTCTCCTCCCTTTCCCCCCCTTTCCTCCCTTTCCTCCTCCCCTTTCCCCCCCTTTCCTCCTCCCTTTTCCACACCTTTCCTCCCTTTCCTCCTCCCCTTTCCCCCACTTTTCTCCTCCCTTTCCTCCCCTTTCCCCCCCTTTCCTACTCCCCTTTCCCCCCCTTTCCTACTCCCTTTTCCACCCCTTTCCTGCCCATTTAGTTACTGTGTGTAAAGAGAGAGAGAGCATTCCCATCTACTGCACAGCAGTAACTTCCATTAAAGCCTATGGCAGGGTTTCCCCAACCTATTGTGAAGATGAAGCAAAACATATTCAATACTGTCTAGGTTTGATATCTAGTTAACGGCAATATAAGGGTGATTATAAAACCATGTGGAAATTGATCATTTGTACTCTAGAAGTTGCGGACAATTCAACTAAATACCCAAATAACAAAATAACCTACGTGGGTAAAACTGGACAGGCAAAAAAATGCTGTAACAAACTTCATGTCTGTGGGAAAAGCCTGCTTTCAGACAGACCAAACCATACCCAGCCCACAGACTTATACTGACCAGTAGAATGGACATGGACCATCTCGGTACTGGGGAACTTAATGTCTGTGGGAAAAGCCTGCTTTCAGACAGACCAAACCATACCCAGCCCACAGACTTATACTGACCAGTAGAATGGACATGGACCATCTCGGTACTGGGGAACTTAATGTCTGTGGGAAAAGCCTGCTTTCAGACAGACCAAACCATACCCAGCCCACAGACTTATACTGACCAGTAGAATGGACATGGACCATCTCGGTACTGGGGAACTTAATGTCTGTGGGAAAAGCCTGCTTTCAGACAGACCAAACCATACCCAGCCCACAGACTTATACTGACCAGTAGAATGGACATGGACCATCTCGGTACTGGGGAACTTAATGTCTGTGGGAAAAGCCTGCTTTCAGACAGACCAAACCATACCCAGCCCACAGAATTATACTGACCAGTAGAATGGACATGGACCATCTCGGTACTGGGGAACTTGCATTGTATAATTCTTGAATGACAGGATCTCTATGACCCAACATAAACAGATAGCAGACAACAGTGTTACTTCCCTGGCATTTACAGAATAGGATAAACAAACAAACGAAAACATCGGCAATGCAGTCTGCATTAAACATCTCCATAACATATAAATTATATACAGAGCAAATGAAATAATTATATAAATTACGTCACAAAAATATAACTTATTCAAAGAACACGGGTGATGTAATCGTAGGCCCATATCCCAGTCTTTACACCCTTGAAGTAGTTTGGGTATCCTAGGAAACGTTGTATTTTGGTAACGCTGTATCTTGGTAACGCTGTATCTCTTTATTCTCCCAGTTTGTCGAACTCATTTGGAATATTCAGGCTTTTATACATTTAGACGTTTTATTGAGTTGCTAAATAAACCGTTCCTATTCAGAGAGACTTTGTAATTTATGTAATGCATGTTTATAACACATTAATAACACGTGTATTAAGTATTAATAAACATCAATTAATACAACCACCACTGTTACATAGGGATCTGGGCAGAGCATAGGTACCTTCGACTACATCACCCGCTTTAAATTAAAACAGCATCACGTATCCATAACAACAACACAGTGAACAATAATATTATAATTACCTCGTCACGTACTGTACATTACAACGTCACACCACCACGTGCTAGCCTCACGGTCACCATAACAACCACACGCGCCTAGTCACTAGAAAGACAAAGCTATCAACTTCAATAGTTAAGCCACTTTTGGTACAATTGCAAAAAAGAGGAAATATCAAACCATTTTTACCTTGATTATTTTTTAAAGGTCTTTTATAAATAATGTAAAGATACTCTATGTAATTTATAAAATTCAAGATGTGACCATATGTAGACAAAGAATCCTTTGAAGAATACGTAACATCACTCAGACTGATAACTTTATGGTAAAACTTGTCAGAATTACACCCAACTAACAGATTGAACAGGCCACTGTTTTAAAAACTGAAAATAAAAATTATTTTTAAATAATTATTTTGACAGTTGAAATATTGGCCATGTCAACAAAATACCTCATAGTCATAGTAACGTTAGTATGTTATTGCCATTCCCAAAAAACAAAACAAAATCAAATCTAACAATAAATTAGAAAAACATTCAAATTTACTATATTTCAATTCTATACATTTTTGACTAAAATGTTGATTTTTCAGTTAGTTTTTGAATGGAGTAATTGCCTAGTCACATAAACACGTGTCAGTCAATGTAATCCCGATAGCTAATACTACAGTATAGTACACAAGTCCCAGACAGACAGGAACAGGACAACACTTGGCGATTAGATGCCTAGACCCCTCTGGCCTGTATGGAGATTGGTAATATGGTGATAATTGGTCAGTGCATAACATTAAGCACAGGTGAACACACAGGTGGTACCTGTGATAAAACACAACCTCTTTAGGCCTCCCGAGTGGCATCATTACAGACCAAGGGCGCACAGGTGGCTCATTGTGCTCTAGCGACTCCTTGTGGTGGGCCGGGCGCATGCATGCTGACTTCGGTCGGCAGTTGTACTGTGTTTCCTCAGACACATTGGTGCGACTGGCTTCTGGTTCTTGGCAGGGTCATGTTTCGGAGGACGCATGGCTCTCGACCTTCGCCTCTCCCAAGTCCGTACGGGAGTTTCAGCGATGGGACAAGACTGTACCTTCCAATTGGGGAGAAAAAAGGGTGAAAAGTACCAAAATAACCAAAACAACCTCTTCCTGAAGACCCTCACTTTTCTGAAAGTATCTTGTCTCTCTTGTGCAATGAGCGGTTACAAAATACAATTCTCTGTCATTTTTATGATAAAATATGAAATAAATTGACGGCTCTGCAAGCGGTTTCTGCAAAACAAGGAAGTGCCTGTGACTACGGAAGCCCGTTGGGAAACAAATAGTTGTTTTCAGAGAAAACACAGCCAAATAGAATGATACCAAAAGGAAAGTCGGCCACGGATGAAGTTCACAGTATTCCATGACACAACACACGCATAACTACATTACATACAAATTACAACTTTGGACCTCGTGTACAACAGTTACAAAATAACAGTAGAAACACAGTAATTACTATCCAGGGTGGGATATTTTCTCAAAGGGGGGCCACCTCACCTGATTAAATTCTGTCCTGTCCTCAATGACGATGCACTGACCAATGGTTTCATTTTTAAATAGTCCTAATTAGCTTCTTCTCCTCCTCTCCCTTCCCTCCCTTTTCCCTCTCATCCCTCCTTGACCCAGCCCGCTACTAAGACCGCGCGTCCGTTTTCGACTTCACTATCGTGATGACACTCGTCGCCGCCACTTTCCCCGGTATGAGTGGTCCGATCACCGACCCGACCCCACCACCTCCCCTCTGACCCCCGACCCCTAACCCCACTCCCGGGCTCCTCGCCACAGTCCTTGCAAAACTCTGTAGCGCCTCGTACTTCGACCTCAGGTGATCGAGCTCCGCCCTCATGCTGGCGTTCTCCGACGCCAACTTATCCACTTCCTGTTGAAGCTGTGACTTCTGCTTCTCCAGCTCCTCCTTCTGGGTGACCCGTTTGACCCGGCAGCTGGCGGCGTAGCCACGGTTCTTCAGGGTGCGCCGGCGCTGTTTAAGCTGCAGGATCTCATCCTTGGTGAGGCCGCGGAGGTGCTGGTTGAGCTCCCGGACGGACATAGTCACCAGCTCATCATCTGTCAGGGTGGTCCCATTCTCCCCCGGCTCCCTCTTCACCTGAGGGGAGGGGAGGGAGGAGAGGGGGAGGGAGAGAGGGAGGTGAGTTAGGAAGAAGACATGGAGAGGCCGTAGTACACGTGTCAAACTCATTCCACGGAGGTCCTTGTGTCTGCGAGTTTTCGCTCTACCCTTGTACTTGATTGATGAATTAAGGTCACTAATTAGTAAAGAACTCCCCTCACCTGGTTGTCTAGGTCTTAATTGAAAAAAAGGAAAAAAAACACTTGGCCCTCAGTGGAATGAGTTTGACACCTCTGCAGTAGCAGGTAAGAGAGAAAATACCTTACTTGGATACATTATCATATATTTCTACATCAGTCCAGCGCCAGTTCTCACCTTCAAGGCCTTGTTTCCCTTATTAGTGGTCGACATGCCACGAGAACCAGCCCCCTCTGAACACACCTGCAGACAGGACGGAGACAGAGAGAAAATACATAATATCACATTTGAATTTTTTTTTTTGGGGAACTTCTGTGAGTGTAATGTTTACTGTTCATTTGTTGTTTTATTTCACTTTTGTTTATTATCTACTTCACTTGCTTTGGCAATGTTAATATATGTTTCCCATGCCAATAAAGCCCTTAAATTGAAATTGAATTGAGAGAGAGCGAGAGAAGAGGAGGCAGTGTTTAGCTCAGTATAAGAAAGTCTGCAACTCATCTACAAACTGTCACAATGAAAGTGAGAACAGACACTCAAAGAAACACACACAGACACTTCCTGTTTGTTGGTGGTTAGTGGAGCAGGGCCTGTGGTTTCAGAGCTCTAGAACACCCATCAAGCGTTCTGATTGGTTGGCCAGGGACCAACAGGGAGAAAGATAAGTATTTGGACAGAGTCCAGGGGAATACCATACACGGATAGAGAGAGAAGCAAGTAGATGAAGAGAGAGAAAGACACAATGACATTTGAAATGTAATGTTTACTGTTAATTTGTTATTGTTTATTAACAAATGTTTCCCATGCCAATAAAGCCCTTAAATTGAAATTGAATTGAAAAACCAACAAAAAGAGATAAGTGACAAACAGGAGGGCAGTGAATGAGGTGAGATCAATTCCACACACAGAGGTGCTAGCTGGGTCATTGCT